>NW_009628167.1:47068-51749 GCF_000690535.1 Cariama cristata
GACGGGGTTCTCTTGGCTCTTTGAGCTGCCTGCAGATGTGCTATCTGCTAGTGAAAGATTGTTCAGCACAATCACATTTCCATCTTATCCTGGTAGAGGGAAGGAAGGGGTATGTGCCTGTTCTTCTATTCCATTTTTCTCCAACTGATTTTTTTTCTTTGCGATGTTATGGACAGACAGTAGGCGACAACCTTGGAAATCATTACTAGATTGCCCTGGTCTTTACAGGGACTTGAAGCATTTTTCAAAAGCATTTTATGGAAGGACTGCCTCCCATATGTCCGAGTGAAAGTCACCGGACTGTGCTTGAACCTCCTTATATTGTTCTGGTTTATCCAAAAGGATGAAAGGAAGAAAGATCCAGGACACCTGGAGGGATGAAGGGAAGGAGAGCTCCTCTGTGCCTGCCCTGCAGATTCCTTGCCTGACCAGCCCCTACTCAGCCACACATGTACCACAAATTTTGCTGAACAGCCAGAAGAGCCAAGGGCTTTCCCTTCTGCCCCAAAAACTGCTGCTGTCTGCGGAGGCAGGAAGCTACACAGAAGGATTTTATTTTCGGGAAATCTCAGCTGATAGCATAGTTTCACAAGCAGCAGCCGGGGCACTGCCAGTCCCTGAGCAGTGCATCCCGTCCAGCCTTTCCCACTCCCTCTCCAGAGGAGCTTTAGTGTTCAGGTCTCTGTGTTCCCATCATCTTGAAACAGCACAGATGTCATGCAAGAGTTAATGTCAGCCAAGACTTTGAGCTGAACATAGCACTGGAGGGAAGCTAGGTGCATTAAGGATGCTTTTGGTCCTCTAAGGTGGATGTTCTGCTAAATAATGAGGAATCTATTAAGTGTAAAAGATCTGTTACTGTTTATTTAGAAGTGTATTGTTCCCAGGGTTGTGCTTACTCTTCCTGAGGTTGGCTTTCTTGGACTTCAAGGTTGTAAAACAGTGCTCACTTTGGGCTCAGCCTGGTTTGGCTCTGCCCAGATTGCCCCACAACCTGTTTGTTGTTTTTTTTTTTTGCAGGGGCACATCTGGGCAGCCAGTGCGTGAGACCCAAGTCCACTGTGCCCCTGCCTGGAGGTAGCCCAGGGGACTCCCCAGTGGAGCAGAGCCAGGACAAAGCGCTCTGTGTGCTTATCCTTGGTGGGTACTTCTCTAGGTGCCCACCACCCCCTCAGGGCTTCAAACACCTTTCTGCTTCCTAAACTGCCCTAATTTAGGCAGCATGTGTGGATTAAGACAACAGACCTCAGTAATCTCCATTTTCAAATTAAACTGCCCCTGCTGCCGAAGTTCTGTACCCCTGAAGCAGCGCCTGGTGCAGCCAGCGGAAGGTAGAGGGAAGATTGAGGGCTTTGGCGATGCCGATGGTCTTTGCTCACTTCTTCCTTCAGATGAAACAACGGGAGAAATGTTTCTAAGTCTCTTAACGTAGTTATGTTTGTGGAGAAGAGTTTTCTGACCAGGTATGAGCAGATGCTGTTGAAATAGGTCAGCGCTGTTACTCATGTGACAAGTATTTATTCGGGGCCTTAAAATGAAAAATGTGATGAGATCGTTACGCCAGAAAATATTAATAAATAATAGATCAATAGTAGAAAAGGGCTCTTTCTGTAAATAAACTTCAGTGTAATTAATAGCTCTGTGTTTTCAGTAGCGTGCATGCAAAAGAAGCTGGGGATGCAATTAATGTGTCGGGGGCCTGAAGGACATCTGCAGATAAGGGTTAAACAGTCTATTGAAGCTGAACTCATGAACCTGGTTAAACTGCTGGACTTGTTTGTTTCAATAAAACTTTTGTCTCCGCTGTGTACATATTTTATAGCATTCTACAAGAAACACTTAAAGTCAGGTTTTTAATATAATGTTGGTAGCAAAGTATGAAGGACAGAGGGAGGTAACAGAGAAGGCAACTTGCTAATGCAAAAGCAGTGTACTGAAAGTCACTTTTATTTCTTATTTATAATCTACATGCACACTCTGGATAATAGATGACAACGCTCATTCAGTACTTTAACTTCAAAGCAGAGCGAAGGCATGGATGACAGAGCTGGGAGCTGGAACACAAAGGTACTAACAACAAGAGGAAAAATGCCTGTTTACTGGATTGCATTTGTTAGCACGCTGTCTTCAGATATTGTTCCCCCAGGAGTAGTGAGAATATGTGCTGCACGAACAATGATTTAACATCTGAAAATGGTACTTAAAGAGTTTTCTGTCTGGTAGTAATGTGATGAAGGCTTCTGAATGGAACCTGGGGACTTCATTTCTTCTATTTATCTATATGTCTCTCTGGTTTTAGTCAGCGGTAATTGCATATTTAACCCCTTAAATAGGTTTAACCCTCTCAGCACCACCTTTTTTTTCATTTTATTTTTGGTCTCACGTCTGCTTTTGTTACACATTCCTTGCCACTCACATTGCTTGCCAAAAGAATCAGAAAGACAAAAGGGATTTTGGAGAAGTTGTGGCCAGGGAAGTGCACCGAGAATAATACCAGGCTCCACCTCTCTTTCTGCCTTTTCCTCTTCTTCCTTTTTTGAGGAAAGCAGTAGATAATAGCATCCAAGGAAAGTGTTTTAATGGGATGCAGTACAGCTGGGAGCCTTATAGCAGAGAATGAGAGGGAGAAAGAGAGCTGTAATGAGGGGGGAAGTTGCAGATAGAGCAGTAAATCAACAGTATAAATTTGCTGCTTACTTCAGCACTCTACTTCTTTGCATCTTTCTCAATTAGCACTTGTTCTGGGGGGCTTGCTTAATAGCTTATGTGAAACAAATATTAACATAAATTGTTTAATTATATCAAAATCTTGAATTCCTCCAAGACGTAAAATTGTTTTTAGCTTCGAATACATCTGCAATAAAACATCATCTAGTTAAAGTAAACGAGCTCTAAGGAAAGTCATAAGATTGTAGCTGAGCTACTTTTACAGTTTATTTTCATGGTATTTAAATTATGATACCAGTGGGTATTTTTAATTAGTGCCTCTTTAAAGTGTGCACTTGTCTACATAAGCCATTCTGGCAAATTTGACTCATTCATACAGTGGTTGCTGTAAAAGAGGCCAGCACAGCCTGCAGGAATTGGAATTAAAAGTTTCTGCAAGCTGTTGTCGACATGACCACATCTCATTAACTTAAAAAATGGAGATTATTTGCTTGAAAGCTTGATTTGACTAACAGTAATCAAATATTAGGCTCAGTGGAGAAGGAGGAGGAAAAACAGCTTCGCTGTTGCGATCTGTATCCTTAAGTGTTATGTGGTTCACTTTAAATAGCTATGTCATATTTCTGCTTTGACAAACATAACAGGGGAAAAAATAATAAGACATATGGCTTTGTGAATAATCCATGGTTAGTTTTACTTTCCAGTCTGACATATTATTTACTAAGTTTACCGAGGGTAAATATAATTTCTCTGATGATTCTAACATTAAGAATTAATTATCTTGAATAGTTGCAAAGTTTAAGTACTGGAATTTGCTTATATCTCATTATTATCTTTATCAGCTGTTAAATAGGCACGAACCTTTTTTATATCCTAGAACCATTTAACTATTTTAATAAAATACGATGAGGCAGGTTACAAAATTTTGCATAAAATGCATGAAAATAGAGAAGTGCCTTTCTAATCTTGTGAAGTCTTTTAAATAGCTTGTTAAATGAAATAGCTGAGGGGAAAAAAGAAAAATCTCCCTTTTGTGCAACAATTAAGGTATGGGAGTATGAAATTCAAAAATGCTTGTGCTTGAGAGAGTGGTAGGGTCAAAATTTGGCGTTATGTGGTTGTGTGTTTTCCTGTTAAGCAAAGGACAATGTCATACCTAGATGGAAGCTGTGGCACACGTTATTTAAAAAAAAAAAAAAAAAAAGGGTGCAGTTAAACAAAAGAAGATAAAGTCTTGTGCCTTTTTATGTCTTTGAACTGAGAACATGTGCTGCATTTTACTAAAGGAACATGAGCCTTGAATCTAAGTAACTGGTTTTTGCATTAGGTACTCCCTGGAGGTAGCAGAAAAATATCATGTCCCTGCATGAAATGCGAATGTGAAATCTACCAGAAAGAAATATTTATGACCATTTTATGCTTGATTAGACTTGGATGACATCTGTTAGAAGACAGGGACTGGACAAAGAGAGAGACGCTCGGGGGCAAATGTTAACAGAGTTGTTTAGATGATGCTGGGGCAGGAGCGTCCATTTACTGCCAGGCAAAACATAGGAATTGTGTTAGCGAGAGTGCAGCTGACAGGAATTCGCTGTGATGGAGACACTGTAAACTGACGGGCTGCAATAGTAAAATGCAGCTGTTGATATTCGCCGCGCTGCCACGATTTATGGGCAGGTATCGCAGCTAAACACAGATACTGTAACTTTCGAGGGAGCAGATGCATTAACAAAGTTATATAAATATGAGTCAGCTATAAAAAAGCGACATCTTCACTTTTTAAAGTTGTTATTCCGCCAGGCTGCAGAGCGAGTTGGAAGGACTTTCGAAAAAAAAAAATAAAAAAAAAAAGATGGATTTTTTTTTTTTTTGGAAGTCTCTGCAGAACAAACTCCTCTGAAGCAATCAACCTGATTGTTTACTTTGCCCTCCTTGCTTTATCGCTGGTGCCTTTCCCCATGCCAGCTCAAATCCTGCTCTTTTCTGAAGGAAACACGTTCCTTGGCCGCATCTG
>NW_009628168.1:0-23729 GCF_000690535.1 Cariama cristata
CTATGAGCACATGTGTGAAATTTTGAAAAATATTTAAAGTGTTTAACTTTCTTGAGTTCTTAAATAGATAATGGTGAAACTCGGAGACCAGTCCTCAGCTGGTATAAACTGCAGTAGACTGGGGAGAATGGCAATGTGATGATTAACACCTGCTGGGCTCTGGCCCTGAAATGTCATCACTTCAGAAATAACTATCCCTGTGCTGTCAGCATAAAGAAATTATTTTCTTTTTCCTACTCTTAAAAAACTTCTTCTGAGTCAAAAAAATCTTATGCCTTAATTTCTTTTTTCCCTTTCTCTGAAAGTAGAAAAATTGTACGAAGATGTACTTTGTGACCAAGGCATCAGCAATCAAATTAATTGGTACTCCTACGGGTTGTATTAAAAGACGGGCCAAAACCCACCTGGGCTGTTTTCTCAGCTTGAAGTCCTATGAATTTGGGATGGAAGGAGGGAAGGATGGCAAGCAGTTGTGAGGAAATATGTGGAAGCTGCTGAATATGTTTAAATAATAAAAAAACCCACAAAATACAAACAAACCAACCTACAAAGCAAAGCAATAAAAAACCATCAGTTAACAATGGGGAAAAGCTAACTCTTAACCCTAATCTTGATGGAGATTGTTTTGTCTGGTGTTGCTTCCTCTTCTTGCTTTTTAAAATGATTTTCTAAACTTTTTTCTTTTTTTCTTTTTTGCATGTTTTGTTTTGCATTTTTGTTTGTTAACCCAAACTAAGCAGTTTTGGGGCCATGATTATCACAACTGGTTGCACAGGTTTTTACTACTTGCCTGATACTTTCTGAGAAGGTTGCTGACACAACACTGTTATGACATTCATAGAAACAGATTCTCCACTAAAGTTTCTGATGATAAGAAGTAATAACAACAGAAGAAATGCCATTTAAATTTAAAAAAAATTTTGATCTACGTGTTTGATAACTAGTAAGGAAATAAAAGTAATTAGCAGCCCCAAAAATACATTTGTATAAACTATCCTCCTGTTCACTACCTTTTTGAGATTCAGAATCACCAGAGCAACAACAACATACACACAAATGCAAATAAAAGAGAGGGTGCTGAAGATATTTCTTCTTTTTCACTACAAGATTTCAATTTCAAGTCTGAGTTTGCATTCCTAGCATATGTACTAGATAATGCGGACTTCTTATGAAAAGTACTGAATTTCTGTAGGGTGCTGTGGTCACAGCATTAGACTAAGTTAGAATGTGCAGTTAGGACAGCTTTCATAATTACTTCTTTACTCCCAACACATTTTCTGTCATGGCCGGTAGCGTAACTTTGTCTTTATATCTTATGGAATGATTTGACACATTCTTTCAAAAAAATAACTGAGTCATTTACTAATTTTCTTTCCCTTTTTGTGCTTTTTGGGCTGTTTCTTCTGGCAACACAGAAGTACTTGTCAGGTATTTAAATAAACAACACCTCTACATGTGACCTGGTTTTCAGAACTTATTTCAGTTTTGGTTTTTTTTGAGGTGTGTGAGGCAGAAGAAGATCCTCTGTAGATTGCAACAGGTGTACTGGGAATTATGCTAAGTCTCATCCTAGTTTACAGTCATTGTAACCCTATTAAAATCAATGCAGCAGCTCACCTCATTATTAAGCTGTTCTTTAAGCTTCATTCTTGACAGTAACCATTGGTAGCAGAAATATGAAACAGCAGCAAATCGTCGAAGGTACTATAAATCTTTGTATGAGTTTGATGGAATTATCATGAGATGGGAAAAATAACTGAAGCCCCACAGCAGATTGGAATCCTGAAAAAATCTGTTTGCTCTGACTGAAAGCAGATCATCGCAGAAGAACATCCACTTACCACAAGGAAGAAAAGTCGTCACAAGCTGCACAATGTGTACCTACCGGATTATTTGACTGAAGTCAGGCTTCATTGCCAACAGGTAAATAAACAAACCTCAGTTTCAGTGATCACTTACTTGTCTCTCACAAATGTCTGAGAAGCATGAAAAAAAACCATAATTTACATTCTTTCCTACTCTACCAGAGCATTGTTTCCCTGGTACTTAAATGTTTTATTGTCTGCATTTTGGGGTTGTCCATGCGTTCCTTGTATTCCAACGGCTATTTCTCACCAGTAGTCCTTTCTTTCCCCCTTAACAATTAAGCTGTCATTATTCATGTTACTGAAAATACTTTGTCCCATTTTAAATGAATGTTTTCTATAAAATGTTATTTCGTTTTCATTTGATTTAAACCAAGTGGAATTTGCAAGTGGAGTTTACATCAGTCTCTAGAATGGCATAGCAGACAGCTAAAACAAATTTGATTTATTTAATTCTCACAGGACTTGATATTTTTCAAGTAGCTGATGCTTGAAAACATCCATATGTATCAACTGAAGAACCTGAAGTAGCTGAAAATTAATTTTCCTTGGGAAAGCAAAGAACAAAGTGAAGCATCATGCTTGCAAGCTTAAATTGCAGAGTACACACACCTGAGCTAATGATAATGCTTTGGTGTTTTGCCACGACAGCCTTTTTATCACTTTCTTTGCAGTGGAAAGTATCAAGTCATTGTGAGTTGACAAACAATTCTATATATATGTGGCGTGTGTCGATACAGAGAGAGAGAGAGGTAAAACCAAACATGTTTTCTGCCTCCAAAGGTAGAAATGCCAACAATTAAAAAAAATCATACAAACATTGCCAAAGAGATAGCACCTACCTCATGACATACCAGATGAGAGGGAAGAAAAAGGAGCATACAACAGTTACACACTGTCATCATCACATCTGCAGTCAGACAAGCAAACATATATTCTAGAAGCATCAATACCTAGAAAATAAACTCAATATTCCCAAGCCCTGTTGGCTGTTGAGGGGTTTTCTTGATTTTATGAGTCAGTATCCTGACTTTCCTTCAGGCTGCAAGGCAAGTTGCCTAGGATCGTATCTTCTTATGCCAATGACTGAAATATGCAACATGAGTATTTTTATATTTCCATCAAAGATATTTGGAGTTGCTGATGACCAAATGTCAGTGAGTAATGAAAAGTTACTGAAATACATAGCTATGATGAATGTTAATCTAACAACCAATGAACTAACAAAAGTAAAAAAGAAAGCGTTCTGACATTAGAAGAGGGATTGAGGTCATGGATAATTTGGTTTTGGTCAGATTGTTTCATGGAATCTAGCCTTATTGAAGAGTTGGTTTCTGCTTGTATGTTACCATCCAAAAGCCAGTACAGGAGATGTGCGACTATATATACACACAGGAGATGCATATGTGTGTGTATATAGATATACATACGCCTACATACTTAGGTATATACATACACACAGAGGGGAGATGATGTGGTGATAATGCACAGTATCTGAAAGAGGTTAGTGGATTTTGTAGTAAGCATGGATGCTAACGCCTGCCAGCGTAGAAGGCACTTTTGAGAGTACATATGAAATGCATGCTTTGAATGGCAGTTTAGGTGGGAGAATGGACTCAGAGGTAAAATCCGTCTGTCAAATAACAATGTTAAAACAGTGTGAACATATATTAAATCAAAAGACTATAAAATAAGTCTGAAATCTTTGCTGTTCTATATAGTATGTTTTTTAATGGGATGGCTATCATCCCATTTCTATTAATGAGACAGGGGATACTGAAAGGGACCGCCAAGCCTAGAAGATTCAAGCAATTGCAAGATTTTGCAATAATAAATATGTAGCTACAGACACTCGTTACTGCCACTCAATCTGTACTCCCTGGTATATTCCAGCTTATAGAAAATGTTACTGGAGGAGTACGGATATAAAAAATAGTAACTCAATAGGCAAATTTTTTTTCCACTCATCTAGTGCTGGTCTTAATCCTACAAATGATTTACAATAATAACTTTATAGGTGTGCTTACTAACGGCCTCCATGGTGTTGCTTCCATGAATGAAGCTACTCTTTGAAGTCAAGCATTTGCAGAATCACTAGCTTAGATAAAATCTTCAGAGGCTTGCTCTGTTTGATGTGAATAGCAAGAAAAGAGCAATGAATTAAATTCTGTATTTACTTTTCTTACAATCTCATGTTGTCATTCAGAAAATGGCTCTGTGCGGGTAGACCTCTTGTACCTTACACTCAACCCTTTTGGATCCCACTGAATGTATGCTAAGGCTGTAAACAGTCTGTTTCAAAACAGTTCGAATCAGGGAGAAAAACAGGAAGAAAACCTGACTTCTTGCATCCCTGACCATTCAATATTGATACCAATATTCATTAGAGGAACAGGGCAGTTATCCTGATTTATACCAACTAAGTATCAAATCCTAAGATTAGACAAAACTGTTTACAGTTATCTTTTCCATTTCTCAGTTTTGTCTTCAGAGAAATGAAGACAAGAATGCCCATCAAATTAGTCTTTTTCTTATAATTTCTTGAAGGGCTCATTCAAGACAAGGAATTAAGTTCCTTTAAATGATAAGAACAACAGGAACTGATTTTCCATGAGGAGGAGTTATAATTTCTAGGATTAATCATTCTCACTTACTGTAGTGGGTTATTTTATACACTGAATTTAAATACAATGTGGCCTTTCTCTTCACCTTTTAGCTGGCCTGAGTCATAAGCACAGGAAAACAATTTTATCTTGCCGTATGGCTATTTAAATAAAGTGATATCTGAAAGTTCAGCTCAAAGCCGGAATGTTTAACATGGAAACACTCCTTTCTAGCTAAATTGTCCCTTCATCTGAAATAGAAGTATCACACAGAAAGCACAATTATTTAAAAAAAAAAAAAAAAAAAGTAAAAAAAGACTGTCTTCAGAGATTTTTTTTTCCCCAGACCTTGAGGAAAATAACATGGTCTCATGCACTTTACTATGCCTTTTTGTTACTAAAGTGTTGCTCAAGGCAGAACAAAAAAAGATACTCGTTCCTTCTACTTTTACAATTCTTTGGAGGAAAAAACTTTTGCCTATATATATTTGTGTAATGTATCTTTCATAAATAGGTGCAACTGTGTTGCAGTGTAGATCAGGCAAACAATAAAATGTGGTTATCAGGAAGCACATTAGCACAGTTTGGAAGCAAGATGAAGACCTGAGTGTTGTACTACATTGATCTCCTAGGTAAACAAAATTTCATCCTTTTATAAGAAAGGTGAAAGTTTTCATAGGGTGAAAGATGCATTGAGATGGTTGTACTCCATCTCATCTACCTACTAGATAGTCCTATCAAGGTAAAGGGGATTGTCCCGCAAGAAAGATAATTAATCAGTGATTTCAGTGCACTTAAGCACCTCATTTCCATGGTCTTTATTGAAAATTAATAAATTCTGCCTAAATACCTTGAAATATGTTCCTTTTTAGGCAGAGGTACAATTTGAAATATGTAAGTAAATGTTGTACAAGATGACAAGGTGTACAATATACAAAGTTAGAGTTCCTTTTATACTTAACATTACAAAAAGCTTGGGTTAAGGATTCTTTTCATTTTTAAAGCCTCAAATCTGTATTTAAACTTTTTGTTTGTGGGTCAGAAATGTGGCTCCAACAACTGATTACCACATTTTACAAATACTAGATAAATGTCCTCAACTCTCTGATTGCAATGTTTGCATATGAGAAACTGAAGTCATACTCAGATTTGACTATGTTCTATAGTTGTAATGAAGTAAAATACACTGTAGACCCAATTGAGGTAACATCAAAATAACTAAACAGTTGATTTAACTTTCTCTAAACGTCTATAAGTCTGATTGAGCCCTTTTAACATCTAAGGAATACCTACAGTATGATGTCACCTCATTTAAGTGGAGTGGGAAGCAGCAAGGGGAAAAGTAGCACTGTTTCTCCTACCTAGAAACATTTGATGGCATAAGGAACTAGGCTGAACATCAAACAAGACTTTATTTTTCTCTTAGGTCTAAGGGTTCCTAGACCATAAGATGACTCTGTGTTTCTACAATCCATTCATCATCACTAGCAAGAGCGATCTCCAGAGACTTGCAAACATGTTGAGATTCTGAAATTAGTTTTCTTGGTGATGATATATGATGTAGGAACATGACAACTTGATTGCCATAATAATGGAACTGCCAAACTTTGGCAGAGAGAGAGGCAGAAGAAGAGGGAAACATGAAACACATAGCAATTTAAATTCTGGTATTGATCCAAGATTGCTTTAATTTTACTCATCTACTCTCAGAACCAGGAAAATATATTTTTTTTTAAAGCCTTCTGATGCTAAATGGTACTCTGGGAATGTAAAATTATTATCTCACCCACAAATTTCTCTGTACCCTGTATCCATGTTTTACTATGTGAGTTTTATTAGTCTTGGACTCATTATTTTTACCTTAAGAAAATATTCTTATTTTATCCTAATTGGTTTCCCCACTACAAATAACAGAAAATAAAAACATAGCACTTTCTTGTAACTTGACGAGTATTTAAAGAACTTTGATGGGGAAATATAAAACTTGGTAGATTATAATAGTTTTTCTTGAGTAAGTGTCATATGAATAATTGTTGTCTGTGAAAGTAAAGATGATGAAGAGCTTATGTTTACATGTAACCCATTTGAACAGAAAAGTATCCTCATGTGTCATGTAGCATTCATATGCCTATATATATAAAAAATACATAGGAGTACATATACATATACATTTATTATATACAAGCAACAGAATTCTGCATTCCAATTAAATGTACTCATTACTCAGTAGTGTAAGGAAGATGAAGAATAATTCCTGTAGAGGCAAACTGCAGGTGAAATTCTAAGTACACAGAACACAATTTCAGTGTTGTAGTTCCATTAAAACAACAAGGTCAATATTCCCCTGTGGAATGTTCCGCTGTCTCTTTACTACTTTCTTCCCAAAGTCTCCGCTCTATGGAACGATGCTAAGGTTCAAGAAAGAGGTAGTATAACTGATTTAACTAAACTGTATTCATCCCCTGCCCTGAGTTTTCAGAGAGACTGGTGGTCAGTTGCTCTATCCAGTTCATCACCCAGCTGGACAAATTCTTGTGCTGGTGGAGAAGTGAGGGGCAAATGGGCTGTTTCTTACAGCAGAAACAACACATTTACAGCACTTTCTGAATTACATCCCAGAGTATTAAATCATGGACAAGACAAGTAACAATGATATACACGTATCCCAATAGTGTCACTGTCTTAAACCCATTTCAGATGTGATTCTGATCCAGAAAAAGTATTGAAATATATTCAGCTCAAGAAGTGACATTGACAAATGAATATCAAACAGTGGAGAAAAAATATCGGTGAGTGCATTCAGATCAGAAGGTTTGAATTCCTCTGGGAAGCTATGCTATCTGTAGCAGTCATCCCCTCAAATCATGACTCTGCTAAGCAAGATGACCAGCTTGCTAAGTCACAACATGCTTTGTGTGTATTGCTGCTTTATCTCTTTGTATCTCCCGCTGGTGCTGCAGAGGTCTCATCCTGCTTCCTTATCTGGGTGAGATCCGAGAACAAGTGTTAACGGTGATACCCAAGCACTTTATCTCCTAGATTGAATTCCAATACACATATACTGAAGTTCTTATTTAAGAAGTCACCAGGAGAAAGGAAACTTGAATTTGGATATCAAGGCAAAATAACTTATTTTATTTTCTTTAAACCATCTCCAGAATGAAGTAACTTATAAGGATTGTGAATGCCCTGTATTCCTACTTCTGTTGCTTTGGCAGAATTGTCAGAATTCTATTCAATGCTGCAGCCTGCAACCTCTACACAAATGCCTAGGGACAAGAATGTGTCATCCTCTTTAAGTAACAAACAATGGGTTAATATCATCACAAGCAATGGCAAGCAATGTGATCTTCCTCTCCTCGTTACAATACAGGTTGTTTGAACAGTAAAAGCAACTCGATTAACTTAGTGACTGCTAAATAATATATGGTGGTTGAACCTGTCAATATTCACTGACAAGGTTATCGGCAAGATGTCAATGAGAGATGGTGGCAAAGTGAACACGATAAAGAGTTTGATGGCTTCCAGCCAAGAAATGATAGAGGGGCGAGTGGCAGGGATAGCTGGTAAGCTAATGTACCACTAAGGAAAATCAGAAGAGAAGGGGAAAAAAATGTCTGAGCCCCGTGTTTTCTGTGAAGAAGATTCGTTTGGTCACAGCAAGAAACCGATACTTAAATCCATTAAATAGGAAGTAGCTTGTGTCCCCAATGTTCCTTCTACTGAAGCCTAAAGGAAGCTATGTCATTGACTCCAAAAGCAGTAGGCTAGCTACATAGTACTTGGGATGGCTCTTAAACAAACAAACAAAAAATCTCTGCATGGTTTGTGTAGGGCTTAATTTTGTAAGGAAAGATTGCAAAGGCGTTTAAACACTCCGCTTAATTTCATGGAGTAAGAGACGCATAAAAACTTTCAACAAAATGTGTCCTCAAGTTCTCTGCAATCTCTCAATACCTTTGAGAGGTAGAGAATTGTTATTACTCCTCATTTAGAAAATGTACAATGCATCACAGAACTAAAAGACAGATTTTCAAAGATATTAAGGTGTTTTAAGATAAAAATGTGAAATTTGTCAAAAAGAGGTGACAACTAGACATGTAACTCTTAAAGATGTTTCAATCATTAGAAATCAATGGAAATGAAATGTGTAGACGCTTTAAAAAATACCATTAGTTAGATCATTAGTCACAGACATAAGTTTCAAAAACCTGTCATTAGGCAACTTTCTGGTGTCACAGAGGAACTCTGGAATGTAAATAGTAGCTGAAATTTGTCTCTGAAAATCTGCATTTGAAACCTTTCCTGGAGCCATCAGCAGTATAACTCACTCACTCACTCAAGTCAATGCCAGTGTAATAATATTACATCACTATTTCACATAAAGGTATTTAGCTGAAAGCCTTATGGTCATAAATGTCTTTGCCAGAAAGATGTCCCACCATGTGTTTTGACCAAGTCTTGCGGGTTTGTGCTATGTACGGATTTGGCAGACTAACATTAAAAGACGTCTCATGAATGAACAGAAAGTCTCATGGAATATTTTTGCTCTAAATGTTTCAGGAGTAAAGAAATCCTGAATTCAGAGAGCTATCATTTTTTCTTCATAGTATTTTTTCACTCTTCTTCATTCATTCCCATGTTCCTGAGCTGCTGCTAGCCCATCTCTTGCCACCTGAACTTCTCTGCTTCATAACCTTCCTTCCCCCTATAATCTACCTCTCTGATCTCCTGTCCTCTTACTACAGTTTTCTTTCCTATTTCCTCTGCCATTTTTGTTCTCTGCATGCCCATGATTTGCTTTTGATCTCACAGTGATTCCTCGTTCCTTACATTCGTAACGTTTGCATCAAGCCATGAATGATAAGGATGTCTGAACAAATCTAGTATGACTCTTTTATTCTCCGCAAAATCATGTGAACAAAAAAGTGACTGTCTGCATTTCACAAGGACAGGGAACACAATGCCCTGTGCTCAGAGGAATATGTTATGGTTTATTTTACTCTGAGTAAAGAACTTCATTGAGAGTGGCAGGAACTGAAGCACCTTAGAGATTACTGTTTGTTCCAGCTGAATTGTCATTGTCAGTCTGCAATCTGTGACCTGTCTGCGCTTCTTTACTGAAGTTGTCTCATAATTACCAAAGCTACTGTGTTCTCAACCTTCTGAATACTGTCATAAAGGGCATTACTTGGATTGTCCAGCTGGCAAATAGAGTTTGGCCCTTACAGGAGCCTTGGGTGTCCTGTTCTGCAGGTGACATTGATTAGATGTGCTGTAAGGAAGAGATGACATTTTAAAGGTTTGAATATGCAAATGATTTTTTTCCCCACAGAAAGGATAGTCTTATGAAATGTTGCAGAAATGACTCTTACAGCTAGTCAAAAAAAGGAAGGAAATGCTCATACCTCCCCACATACTCTATCTCCGACAGAAGGAGCAAGTAGGAGCTAAAACTGGAATGACTTGTGGTAAATCTGTGTGTTGAAAATCATCTTGACCACTTACAATTTCTTTGTTCTTAAATGTGCAGGCACTGATTGGCTTTCATGCATTAATTGTGTGAGTGAAACAGTTTACTGAGTTGGTAGAGTTATGCAGCTTGGCAAGCTCTCTACCCTCCCCATGCCCGGTGCCATACACTCAGCAGCTCCAGTCCTTCTTCCCACCAGGCCAGCAGGTTCCTGAGATTTTTGGCCTCTCTCACCCCCTCTCCTCCTCACATCCTCCTGCCGCCTGCAGCAGTGGCTGCCAAGCCTTTCCCCTGCACCGCCGCTCACCTCGCTGTTCCCTTTCCTCCTTGCTGAGCGTAGCTGCAGACCTATCAAGTCTTCTGAGTGGGAGACTCACAGAAGTACTTCAGTCCCGGTGGTTCCCTGCTGCCAGTGTTTCATGCTTTTGAACGGTAAAACCATAACCTTTCTCCTGTGGGAGAAGCCCACAGGCATCCTGAAACCCCCTGCACAGGCGAGCTGCTGGATGTGTTACCTGCACTCACCCGTCCTCCGTGTTTAGGGTAGCGGAACAAAGCAGCTGCTCTGCACTTCAGGCAGGGATGCCCACTATAGTCAGATCCTGCACACAACAAGTTTACTCCTATAGGGCACGCTGCCCCATGGCGGCAGAGAACAAGGGCTTCCATGTCTGGACTTAAGCCTGAGATATGATTCTGTGCTCCCGCGTGGTCAGAATAAAGTTGATATGCGAGGAGCCAGTTGAAAAGCAAACAAACAAAATCCTGACATAAAAGCTAAACTTGTTTTCATCTATTTGTAACAATAAGTGAAAAATTTGTTAATCATTTTTTATGTCAGTATAGGTGTAAGTATTAAACAACCTACTCCCTTTTCAACCAGATTAATCATTATTTTCCACTGCAGAAGTAGTTGGCACGAGTAATATAGAAATAGATATGGGCAAGCAGAGAGAGACAAAACTGAGCCCTCATGAAACCCATATTTTAAAAAAAACAGTCGGACAACCTCTATAACCATAAGCCAACAGGCTCAGCACATTTATTCTTCAACCTCAAAAAAAAATGCCCAATTACTATATAGTTTCCCATTTAGTAATAGTCACTCTGTAGATAATTTTGCATTCTGGCAGGCATCATCCATGTAACTTTATCTTGTTTGTTCTTCACTAGCTGTTCAGTCATTTAACTTTAGCACTGTGATTCCAAGAAAGCATCAAAGTATCGCGGAAGTGATGAGATATGAACAGTACCCAAACTAGACATTGCCAATCTGCTATTTTAAAATAATTACATGAGGGATACTGACATTAAAAAGCAAGTTTTGAGCTACTATTAAATAAACAGCTTTGCTCTTATATAATTCTAAAAAGAGTTAGGAAAAACAAAGCAGAAGTGGAACCAAAAACTTTTCTGCCTTAGAATGCTCTACTGGGCCCTGTCATTGCAGTGTTGTAGGAACAGTCCTTACCAGATGTTAGGATACTGTCTTCTTAATGTTAGATCATTATTTCCATGTTTTATTTAGTGATGTCAAACAAAATGTGATAAGATGTCAAAATGAAAACCTTGAAGACTGAGCTATGGTCTTTCAGGTAGGCATCAATTTTGTTTAGGAGAGCAATGCCGGATGGCCCATGGCAGTGTCTGAACATCCACGTTTTCTACTGCCTGTCCTAGCTGGGTCTTTTGCTTGGCAAACGCTGAGTCTGAGGCAGTGCAGACAGAATTTCAAGAAGCACTTTGGCTTAAAGCGAATATGGGTGCTGAGGGCTGAACAATTTTTCAAATCAGTCTTTTGGTTTGGCAGCCAGAATTAATGAACACTCCTGAAAATACAAACTTAAACTATCAAAAGAACAAATGCAACCAACAGACAAAACTTCACTGTGCCTCCTTGGAGGCCTGTCTCAGATTGTAACTAGAGACATCAAAGAAAGAGATAAAGAGTTTTTGCTCTCTCTTCCAGTGTTGTGACCAGAGACATCAGGGATTTTAAACTATCATTTGTATTCTTTTACATCATCATCACACTATGCTACTGAAACAGGTATTGAAGATGACATATATATTTGTATATACTATGAATATATATATATATAGGTTACATATGTAGCTGTAATTTGTAGTAGTATAATAGTTTAGACATGTTTTTATAATTTATGTATTTACATAGTTATAAATATGTGTATATATCTATGCATATGCATATGCACATACATACATAGATGTATGCAGTTATGCAGACATGTATATAGACAAAAATATATATACACATAGTTTTTAATATCACTTTCACATATATGTAAAGTTGATAAATGGTATTTCTTTTGAAAAAAAATGGGTTAGATAAATCCGATTGAAAAAATAACCCTTTCCATCTCACTAAAGCTTCAATTCCCCAACATTTCAACACCAATACATTTAAAAATATGAATTTGGTGTCTGTGTAAGGGTTCACTTCAGCAAAGGTAAGGCGCTTCCAATATGCAAAATTGAAATGTAAGATCTTAAATGAAACAGAAAGAGAGAATTTATGCACACTCATTCCCCAGAAGGAAGTAGAATACAGTCATCTTTGCACTGACTTTAAGACTTCACTTTTAACTAAAGTTCACAGTATGGTAATGAGCTGTTGATTTTTGTCTTCAGAAAATGTTTACATCCAGCAGAGAGGCTTTAGACATCTGGCATATGTAAGCATGGTAAAGGGTTATTGCCTAAGGGATAATAAATGAGGGGAAAAACATCCCTCCAAAATACACACAAAATAATAGATGAGGTTGGTATCTATGAGGTCGGAAATGGCACATCATCTCTTAAGGTTATCTTAAGTCCCCATCATTAGAAAGCACATTAAGAATTAGTTGTCTTAAAACAAGTAATATAATTAAGCAAAGGTTTAAATATCTTTGTAGGAAAAATACATTGTGACTTTAAGTCTAATTTTCTATGCATATCAACTTTCTACACACTTCAGTTAAAATCAACAAGATTTAACCCAGCTTGAAAACAATATACAGGATGATTCTGGAAAACCAACAGGAACATGTTTTAAAGCTTACTAAATAATCACAAAATGCCTCAGACAAAGAATGCTACACCACCATAAAATACATATAATCACTTTTTAGAACACGCCTATGTAATGACATAGGACATGGATGAATGTATTTGTCTTTCCAAAACAGAAATGGTTTTGTATAAGAGGATGCTATGCCCTGAGAGAAAAGGGAAAGTAAGAAGGGAGATCTCTGGAAGCACCCCAGTGTAAATCAGTGAGAACCCAAACACGTTCTCATAGCAGTTGTCTAATCCTCAAAGCACAGTCCATCAATTACCTAACTTGCAGGGCTGACATTAGTGCCTTGTAGCATTTATAGCTTAAAATCCAGTGGCATAGTAACCAACATACCTTTTTATGGAGAGAAAAAATATTCAGGCTTGATTGTAGTATTTTGTTTGTATTGGGTTTTTGTTTTGTTTTGTGTGTGCAGTTGGTCATTTCGTTGTGATTTGTTTTGGTTTTTTAACCTGATAGGGCAGAGAGTAGCAGGGAGAAGAGATATAGGAAACTAGTTTGAACTGAGTAGAACATCTCATACATTCACGACCAACCTCAAAACCATCATTTTGAACCAATTTCTTTCCTCAAGGATCATACTGAAGTATGTTAAAAGGGCACAGAGGGAAAAAACCCCTCCCATTTCGAAGAAGAATATTTTAATGATTTAGTCACTATGAGAAAAAAAGTCACTGGAATTAAGTGTCATGCGTGCTGTCATCTGTAGTTAGCTTTAACTCAGTTAGCATCATGTCTCCCTCTAACGCTGTTATATAAACAGGAGAGAATGGATAAATCCAAAAGCCATCAGGGCTGTCAGAACAGCGGTTACAGGAAGGCTTTTCAGAATTGGATTCTGCTTGCTTTTGATAAAGGTCTCTCTTTCTCTATATATCTTTGAAAATAGATTCTACATTATAGATACATTTTCTTCAAAAGTACTGAAAAGGAGACCCCGTTACCTTTATGAAAACATGTAAGTTTGAGCTCCATGGCTAAATCTGCAGTCTCCAGTGACATTATTCGGGTTACTTCTTTTTTTTCTGTGGTTTTACAACACACTAATGTCACTACAGGCAGAAAAAATGAATGGAAATTCTAGAAGCCCATCTTTGAAGTTGTTCTAGGTACCAGGACTTCACAATCGGCCAGGACAAAATATCCTGCTATTTATGATAATCAGTGGCAAATATTAGTAACAACAGACATTGAAAAAATTAATTTAGAGACTGTGAAACACACTTGCATGGACTGATGTGGAAAGCAAAGTATTTTACCAAACCAGACAGTAGGGACAACATCAGTTGTGCCTGTACTGGGGTGCTGTGGAAGGCTTCTATAGCCACATTAACTGTTACCCTAAATAAGCCGTTTCTAGGCTGAGGAAAGTAAACTCCTTTCAATACCTCATTTAGTTCTGAGACTTTGTTCTGAATATTGTTTAATATTCCCAAAAAGGTTTATGAAAATAGTAGTTTTGTTGTTGTTAGAAAAGATCAAATAGTCAAACAGAAAGTTGATAGGTGGAAACTTGTGAGTTCTCAAGAAATGGCAGAGCTGTCTCCTTTGGTTTCTCTAACGCCCAGGTGAGTTCCTGGTCTTCAAACCTGTTCTACAGAAGTTTTTTTGGTCAGGACCATATGAACACCCTCATTTCCAAATGAAGAACTGGGGAAAACCAGTGCTGATCAAGTGATATGAAAATTTTCAAGTAAAAATTCTGAGGTTTGGAAAGGCTAAGATTTTATGACAGATGTGTCAGCCAACCTTAAAAAAATAAGGGAAATCAATTATAACTTGGTTGACTTCCAGGTCAACTTATAACTTTTCTTTTCTACAGACAACCTTAAATACATTTTTTCAGAGGGCAACGATGTCTTGAGCGGTGACCCTTTGTGTCAAACTCAGCTGTTTCTTGATAAATTTAAACTTCTTCCAGGATGCTCTACTTTCTTCCCAACCATGCAAGAAGAAAATTTTTTTCAAAAACAAGTCACAGACTTATAATATCTATAAATGCAGAAGAATTGCCAGAATGTTCGAAAAGCAAGGGTTAACACCTCAGTAGCAATACAGAAGTCTGAAGCTGACGGCTCTTTGCTATCCAAACTGACTATGGACTTTAAGGGATTGGTAATAACTGGAACCAGTGACTCCAGTTAGTAAAACTGGTCTGTGGAAAAGCATGCCTTGTTTTCTCCACCTCACTGTCTGTGTAACAACTGGGAGGAAAGCTGCAGGGATTTTCACTGCACAAAAGGGTGTTGAAGGCATTTCCTCCCTTTGAAAACTTTCAAGCCAACCGAGTAAAGATAGGTGGAATAAATATTGTGGTATATATAAAGGTGAAAGAATGGAAGCTGAAAAGAAGTGAGTAGGTTCTAGGCAGTAGGAGAAGGAAGTAAAAAGGCGAGTGGAACAAGATGTGGAGGCAGTGAGGGGGACTCTTTTGAAGCAAACCTGCACAAGTAAGAGATGCTTTAAAATGATGCCTTCATATCTGATCTCTTCTGGGCACAGAGTAGGGATTCCCAAGCTCAGCTTCAACCCTGAGCTTTTCTCACGGACGTTCATGCATTGTGTGGGGGAATTTGTTACACCAAGTTTTGATGCCTGGTCCATAGAACTACAGTGGCAATTCCTCACAGATTTCTTTGAGGTTTGAAACAGGCCACTTCAATTTTTTTTTCTCTCCATTCACTGCAAGAAAGTGTATTTTTACTGAGTCATACATTCAATTAACAGCTTAGTAACGATGATCTGTAATCGTAAGCAGTAATGAAACAACACGATCCAGATTTCTCTCTTATATAGTGCTATGATAATTGCTCACATCTGTTTATAGATGCCAGGGGACATACATTACATTTTCTGTGCTGGCTAACTACCACTGTATCTATTGCTTTCTACCCCTCTTCACCAAAGTATCTTTGGGAAATAGTTATGGGAGATTTTTCAATAAAAGTTCAGTCTTAAAACATTCTGTTATTCTCTGCAGGTAAGAACTGTCACTTTCACTCCTTTTAAAAATACGTGTTTATTACAGAGTTTCCTTAAAATGTATCAAAATATAGTTTAATTGATGGCAGCCTGCCCTTTGGCAAAAGAAGTGCCAACGAGCTTCTATATATGTTCTAGCTGAAATATTATAAATAGAACTAGTGATCTCGGGCAGTATCCCTTTCTCTGAAATGCAGGCTGCGTCAGCTCTGACATCTATGTAAAAATAAATTTAAATGCAGTTGTCTTTGATGCAAAGAGCAGAATGAAAACTATTTTAGCTAGTGCTTCTGTGGTGTGGTAGTGGTGTGGTTCTTCAGTCATTGCAATACATTGCAAAACGGACAAGAGAATAAACAGCTCTAAATTCTGTCAAAAGCTGGTCTGATTTTGAGATTAAAGAAGCAGATAGATGGCCAACAGCTTTCCTGTCTCAGAAGATGCAGCTTTGAACCAGCCACAAATGCATCTTCTTATCAATCCATCATCCACTTTTATGTTACTTCATGTTATTTTCTTTTAAAATCAGTCAAGTTTTGGTAAAATATGTATAGCTTGAGGAGAATTCTGGCTGAAATATGGTATTAATGCTCTTTCTAACAGACAACACATTAGTTATACCAGCATGCTGGAGATCAAATGCAACCTACTGTGGTGCTGGGGAAAATCCACAAAATACATCTGGAAAGCACGAATTCCCACTCCCACTTAATGGTGGTCAATTATAACTGAAAACAAGTAACTACCCTATAAATTAACAGCCATTTTACTGCCACTGATGTTTTCTCACAATCTGAGATGAAGGACAAGCCCACAAAAGTCTCAGTAAGGACTGATTTCAGTCAGTGAACTCAGTATAAGAGAAACCTTATACTGATGCATAATACCATGAAGCCATAGAAGATGCTGAGACATACAGGAGGGCTTCTGGCTGCACCTCCCGCACAAGTCCTGATCCCTTAATCATCACACATTCCTCAGAAATTTTCAATGACTGATTTTCTCCAGGGCAGGAGAAAAAAGAGAAGAAATTTAAACCAAGTAAGCAAATAACTTTTTTTTTTTTTTTTCCTGTGGCTTAGTTCTCTTATTTCTCCTCTGATTGCTGAACGATGGACAAAGTTGTTCCCAGCTGCTAAAGGTGTGTTAGGAAAGAGCACTGATCAGCACCACATGCAAAGAAATGTGAAGGTCCTCTGGGAGGGCATTTGCTTCTGGGAACTTTTAGGTGCTGGCTAGGGAGGAAGAAGGATAAAAGCAAACTAAATCTGTCTTGATCTTTTGGCACTTGCAATGAAAGTTGCTGTGTCAGGATTGCAGTGCTGAAATTCAGAGGGGAGAAACCATTCCTTGTGTAGCAGATGAAGGTACAGTGATCAAAGGGATCAATGTGCTCCTGGGATTTTTCATGTAAAGCTTGGGATTGGGTTAAATTGAAAATGTAAGATCTGGGAATACTGAAAATTCAGTAACATCCAAATGTCTAAACAGATATCACATTTTGGAAACTGAATGAGGTTTCCATGAAAACTACAAGGAAAAATATTTTAGAGCGGACCTACAAAACTGTTATATGTAGTCATGAAATAATAGGAAACAGGTAATTTTTCACTTTTTTCTCAATGTGCCTTGACGGGTGCCACTCAAAACCATATCACTGTTTGGACTGGATTCAGTCTGCATTTCATGTTTGCATTTGAATTTAGGTCTGTCACAACCGATAAAGAGTGATAAATGTGACATTACTGCGTCTAAAGATCATTAAATGTCAGCTCATGCACTGGCAGCAAAATGGCTGGCAGAAAGTCAATGATGCAGGAACTGTATGGAGTGTGAAGAGCGGAGATGGATCTAGGGCAGCAGGGAGTCATGCAAGCTGTGAGAAATCAATCAATCATTTTATACTGAGGAAGAATAAAATGAGACATAAAGGCAGTTCGCTGTGTACAGGTAGAGAGAAAAACATCTTATTTGTAAGTGTTTTGATTCATGTCTGTGTGCATCCAGTAACCACGAAGAGAAATAATAGGTCAGTAAAAAGCATACATTGTGCTCCAACCAATTTCTTTTGATAATTCATCTAAAATTTGACATTCTTATCTGGGTTTCAAAAATAAACTATTTCTCTATTGCTAGAGTATGGATACTTCAAGCAATTCCTGGTGAACAACGCACAACTTCTTGAAGTTTATGCAGAAAGGTAAAGACAGAACTAAATATGATTATAAAATTACTTGAATTTTGTACGATATAATGCCATCTCCTTTGGCTTCCTGTTTTTCAGGTTTTATAGCTTGGTTACTAATAATTGCTAAATACAAACTGCATTTTACAATGGATAAAAATAATGTCCATATTTAGAAGTTCTCAAAATTATTTCCAGCCTAAGTTCTGCGTAGGATCATAACCTGCAAAGATTTGTGTAACTAACACAAATGGCTTCTGATTTAGACAGGAGACAGTAAAAAACTCCGGCAAAACAAAAAACAGAACACACATGTAATCCACTCCTGTAAGAGTATCTGTAAGTAAATATATGCTAAGTGACTTCATTTTTCCTTCACAAATGTGAACAAGAAAAAAAAAATCATGGCACAATTTTTACTTTCCTTTTTTTTTGAAGAATAAATCAAGAGCATAAATCCATTTGGATTGTTGGAGCGTGTAAACAGGAAGACTGCACAAACTTGACATAACGATTTTGTGTACGTAAAGATTACTAGTTTTGATTCCAAAAGTTACTCTTTTGAGTAAAGACTGTTGTTAGGTTACATGCAAAAGTCTCCAGCGAACACACACAGGAGCACAGAAGAACAATGGCAGGGGGAATCCAAATAACAACCTTGACCCTGATATTCCCATGGCCATCACAGGAGGCGAATCAGCCCGTTAAAAGGGCTGTCTCCACAAACAGAAGGAGCGCAAAAGCAGGAAGGCAGATGGGGACACCCCAGTAACATACTGGGAGAAGGAGCCCCAGCACCTCCCAAGGGCTCTCCCAGGGGAGCCACCAGCCTCACAGTCTGGATGTGAACCCCCCAGAAGGAGTCTGCTGGAGACGTTCTCCGGTCAACTGCTGGGCAGACCTTAGGAGTGCCTAAGCCCGGATACTGGAAGAATCCACTTTGTACGTGTGTATGGATGGATGTTCGTACTGATCTGACAGAGAGGGCAACAGGATTTAATAACATCTCAAATGTTATTAAATTTCTTTAACTGTTCATACACAATAAACTCTTGTGTTCACCTTACAATCTTTTTTATTTGGTTTATTTTCAGCAATTTTTATTTTTGCTTTTAAGCAAGAATTACGAATGTCTACTACTTTATATTTACCTTTTTCTCTTATGATCTGTTGCAAGAAACCCTCATCTTCTTATTCTGCATACATGCTTTGAACATGACTGCCACATCGTGTTCTCATTCTTATTTAAAATAGATGAAGATTAAAGGCTGATCTGTGAAGAAGACAACAATGCTCCTCTGATCACGGCTGGCTTCTTCCAGGCATCACAGGATGAAGAATTCTTCACAAAGTCACAATTCCAGAGGCAGCAAAAACACCAGTGGAACAGTGTAGACAACTTTGTTAAAATGTTTTAGGTTTGGTTTCATTTGGGTTTTGTTTTTGCAAAAAAAAGTAGATACTAAGTATTTGAAAAAACATAGGGCACACAGATCAGCAGCAGAAATATACATTTTGAATGTATTTTGTGTTACTGAAGTTTGGATTGCCCTTAAATTTCAGCAGTTTTCAGGTACATACATCTGTCTGCCATTTTCTGGTTTTGCTTGAACAGAAAAAGATAAGTCCTAAGGAGCTTGAACAAGAATTTGCTGGTAAATTGCTTCAGTGTGCTTTCAAGTGGAATACTCCATGGTTCAAAACAAAATGCTAATATTCTCCTGTCTTTCAACTACTTTCTACAACTCCAGCCAAGAGTGAAACCGTTTTGAAAATTCTAGGAAAACACCTTTTCAATTAGAAAGTGAGTAATGTTTAAACTCCTTTGATGAAACTTCCACCACGAAATAGTATCCGGTATGAGATATTTGGTTTATATCAAAGAGAGATGTGTCACCCTCATGGCATTCAGTGACTTACCTGAGACATAAGAAAGAGTTATGTTTCTTTTCCCGTTTCAGTTTAGGACCCAGAGTGTGGCTCTTTAGCTTCTTCCTACCTGGTGGGATTCGAAAGTGTGGTATTCTTTCATTACATCATCCTGAAGTAGAGAAGAAAAATTATGTATTAAAATAAATAAATAAACAAAAACAGGAAAAAAAAAAAAAAAGGCAATCTTTCCAAATCATTATAAACCTCCTGTAGCACCTAGGGTCTCCTACAGAATCGCTTTTTTGGCTTATAAACATACAATATCAGACTACTCACAGTTGCAAATGCAAAAGTTGAATTCCATGTATTTTCCTTATGCAAAAATGGCAAAAATTTCTTAGTTCTGTCTTCAGAACATAAAAGAGGTCATCTGAGTTCATGCTTGGTGTTTAGGCAGTATTAGAATAAAACTAAAAGAACATTACTAAGTCTGGGAGTACGTAGTAAATGGGACTCTGAATACATACTTCCCTTCTTACAGGTCATTCAGAATTTATGTTTTAATAAAATTTTTTTATTAACATTCAAAGAATACTTAGATCTGACAGACAACGTTGAGATTTTATATTACAGATTTTAATATTGTTATCAGGAAGATAAAGGTGTCATTAGTTAGAGAAAACATTACAGCCTCCAGTCTTACCTTCTGTAGGTTTGATTTCTTAATTGGCAAAGTAGAGGAATTCGAGACAAATGAGCTCTCAGAGTTCATTACTGCACTGTCCCAATGGCAACACAATTCCTCTCCCACAGCAAGCACGACTCCTGCCTACAGAATGTCTTCTTTCTTAGCTCCTCTTATTGAGGAATTTGTTTGAATTATGCACTTCTTTTCTCCTTCTCTCCTTAAACAAATCAATCCAGGTAAGCATTATGGATGGACTGTTGGTTAACAGGCCATTGCCTATCTTCCCTTCCTTGCCTTTTGGTGGAAAGGAGAAGCACTTTTGACAGAATCACAGAATGGCTGAGGTTGGAAAGGACCTCTGGAGATCATCCAGTCCAACCCTCCTGCCAAAGCAGGGTCACCTACACCAAGTGGTACAGGATCGCATCCAGGCAGGTTTTGAACATCTCCAGAGAAGGAGCCCCCACAGCCTCTCTGGGCAGCCTGTGCCGGGGCTCGGCCATCCTCAATGCTTCCTCATGTTCAGGTGGAACTGCCTGAGTTTCAGTTTGTCCCCTTCACCTGTCGCTGGGCATCACTGAAAACAGTCTGGCTCCCTCCTCTTGACATCCACCCTTAAAGTATTTGTAGGCACTGATGAGATCCCCTCTCAGTCTGCTCTTCTCCAGGCTGAACAAACCCAGTTCCCTCAGCCTTTCCTCATCAGGGAGATGCTCCAGTCCCCTCGTCATCTTCATTGCCCTGCGCTGGACTCTCTCCAGTAGTTCCTTGTCTTTCTTGAACTGGGGAGCCCAGAACTGTACCCAGCACTTCAGATGTGGCCTCACCAGGGCAGAGGAGAGGGGGAGGAGAACCTCCCTCGACCTGTTGGCCACACTCTTCCTCATGCAGCCCAAGAGACCATTGGTCTTCTTGGCCACAAGGGCACATTGCTGGCTCATGGGCAACTTGTCCACCCCTTTCTGAGTGCTTCCCCCAGGGCCCTTCACTGGGGACACGCTGCACTTTGCTGGAGCCCTTTGGCGGTGCCTATGCTCCCCAGGGGGTTGCCCCTCACGCCGCTGGGGAACCGCTCAGGGGCTGTGCAACCTTCCTCATGGCCAAAGCAGAAAGTCAAAGTCGCGTTCATTCAGGTACTTGCTTTTCACAGGCTGTAACATTTGGAATTTCACATTTTTCAGAGTTGTTACATACTGTTACACAGATGTCTTTCCAGAATTCACACCTCTTTGTCACTGGAGCCGTTCCTGTAGTAAAATTAGAAATACTTGACTACACTGAAAAAGTGACAAGGGATATGGAAACAGACAGTAATTACTAAACAAGAAGCTGGTCCTAGGTCTTCACTGAAACAGCTAAGACAGCTATCAAGTACACAGTTGAGCTCTTAAGGTTCTTCTCTAAGTGAATTATAGGGAAACAATGAAAAGAAAGGAAGAAAAAGTAAGAATGTGAAGACTAAGCTATCTTTTTTTTATTTATTTTGACAGCTGCTTCCTCTCTTCACTTAATAGTTTGAAAAATCAAGCAGAATCTTTGTCATGTGCAAAGGTAAAATAAACAATAATTAAATATGAGAAATCTATATTAAAAGATAATTAGGTAAGTCAAGCACCTAGAAGTTATGAAGTACCAAACTATGACTTGCCTTTGCATTTAACATACAACAATATATCACAATATGAAGATAAGGAATAACCAATAATCAACTCAATGAGATCTTCATTAACATGACATCCGTTAATGAAATGCACACAGCAGGGAAAAAAGGCTAAATTACAATACAGAACAAACATAAAAGGATGACGTAAATATGTAGGGACAAAAATCAGAAAAGCTAAGACAGAAAGGAAATGCTATAACAAAAGGACGTAACAGACAACAAGATCCCAGCTGGGCTAGCGTGTCCAGTCATAACACCATATTTCAAAAAAGACATTGCCTTCCTCTAGCTCATCCACAGAAATTGAGGGGAGTGTTGAAAAGCAAAGAAAACATGAAAGTTATCTATGAGGAATGAGTTAATGAATTAAGGTTGATTTAATCTGAAGAAGTCTGAAGGGAAAACATGATAAGAGTCTTCAAACGTGAAAGTTACTTTTAAAAAGGATGTGTATATTTTTAAAAAGGATGGCGATAGATTAAGATGTAACACGTTTAAACTTTAGTGAGGAGATTTGAGTCAGAAATCAAGAAAAAAACTTCTAATGGTACAGATAGTTAAACGGGAAAACAGATTGCCTAGGAGAGTCCAGAACCTCACCACGCAAGTTTTAGGGAAAGGCTGGATAGACAACTGCGAGAATGGTTTAGATATAGTCAACACTCTTCATGGCAGGGGAATGGACTTAATTACCTCTTGGAAATATACATTAGCTGTGGCTACATGCAATTAAAATCTCTATCACATATTGATATATGTAGGAGATAGACTAAAGGGTAATTTTTTCCCCCTTCTATCCAAAATAGATGAATAATATCATTATTTACCTTACATGCTATAGGAAAACATTTACTTCTGGACCATGTGCTGTAAGCTTCCCTTTTCATTCTTTAGTGTCACTGAAAAAGCCAAAAGGTAAGAAAATTTTCAACTATGATGTCCATAGGCCTGAATATTACTAATAAAATTTTAATGCATCAAGCAAAGGAGGGAAAGCCTCTGAGAATCTCAGCACTCTCAACTTGAATGAATAACAGTCATTGAATGTATGACATTCAGTGTATTGAATGAATAAGAGAAGGAGGACATCTACCTATTAGAAAACCATAAAATCATACAATTGTTTCATTTGGAAAAGACCTTTAAGGCCATTGAGTCCAACTGTTAACCTAGCACCACCAAGCCCACCACTAAACCGTGTCCCTAAGCACCACATCTACACATCTTCTAAATACCTCGAGAGACGGTGACTCCACCACTTCCCTGGGCAGTCTGTTCCAGTGTTTAACAACTCTTTTGGTGAAGAAATTTTTCCT
>NW_009628169.1:0-9018 GCF_000690535.1 Cariama cristata
TCTGGTGCTGCCAGCTTGCTGTGAAAGCAAGTGAATCAATAGGATTGTTTCTTTTTTGCAAGTTTCCAAGTCATACTACTGGAATGAAAGGTCATTAAGGTAAAAAGTACTGTTACATTACTGAATGCTACTGTTACAGTCATAGAAAAAAGCAATTTTTCTTCTGCCATGGGGATGGTACTGAATGCCCTGTGCTGAGATTGTTTCTTTCCTTGCAGGATTATTTCCACCAGCTCATCTGCATTACAGAAAGGGAAAAGTTTATTGTGCCTATCCGAGCTATAGGTGCCCGAGCTATCCTGGACTTCCCTGACAAGCTGAACTTCTCCGTCTGTCCAGTCAAATACAGCACCCAGAAAACTCTGCTGGTTCGCAACGTCGGTAATCAGGAGGCCCGCTACTGCATCAGCACTGAGAGGTAAAGGAGCTCACCTTTTTTTGTGCAGAACACTGCTGAATAATAGTACAGTTGCTAAACAGTAATGAAAAGGAACCAGAGCATCTGAGCTGTTGTATTGCAGGCATAGCTGGAAATGGGCAGGACAAGTGGGTTTTGCTATTGCTTGTAGTGTTTTAAGCACAATGCAACCTTTGATAAAACTCTGCAAGCTGCAGTGAAGTTTTATACTTCAGTGGTGTCTCCAACACAGCATTTTGCAAGACTGATTCTGTCAGATTGAAAGAGCAAATGTAGGAAGGCAACTTGACTGCCCTTGGGCTGTGTGAGTTACTGCATGGCAGATGACAGCTCTAGGAGCTTGGTTCATGTAGACCAAAGGCAGTGTTAAGAGATGGGCAAGCTATGAGCTGGTGGAAGAGATATTTAAGAATTTCTCAGCAGCTTTGTCTGTATTAGCAAGTGCAATCAGAGATCGTAGATCAAAGCAGTTGGTATTGAGGCCCTGACAATGACACTGTGTGGTTCAGGAACTTTGTTTTCTGGTAGCTTTGGTGTGGTTCCTGGGACTAAGTATTCTTAAGTAGAATGAGCTTTTAAGCAGAGATGAGCAGGTGCTGGCTTCAAAACTGCACTACAGCCCAAACTATGAGGGCACAGGCAAAAGATGCAGCACGTATCTGATGTGTGGGTTGGGGACCTTTTCTTCTAGAGCTTTCTCTTCCAGATTTCCTGGAGAGTGCTAGAAGATATTAGCAGCTAGCTTGCAGCCTCCTGATCATAAGTACCTTCTGAAGTGGTTACTTGCCACTATCAACCAAATACACCCATTCTCTGGGAGCCCACAAGGACACAGTAATTTTGGTGGTCCCCTAACCAAATGCCTGACGTGAACTGTGTTGCAGACAGCCTGTACTGTTCCTTTTGGTCTCAGAAGACAGTCACTGGTTTTCCGGTTTGCGGAATTGGAGAGGGTAATGTGTTTTATGACACCGCATCTGCAAGGAAACCAGTTCATTTGACTGGTAGGTTGTTGAGAGTTGCTTGGTCCCAGAGGTCTTGGTGTAGGAGCTGAGGTCCAGAATGCGGCAAAGACCTGCTGTCTGACTTAGTGCACCTGAGTTGCTTCAATTTCTTCCACAGGAAAACGAAGCTGAAAAGAAGACTTTTTACTTTTCTCCTGTGAAACGTGAGGGTCCAAGAGAAGCTTCCACCAAAGCCTGGCAAGGCTATTTAAGCAAGCTTCTAGGATGCTTTTTAAGCAGGCTGCCTCTTTTCACTGTGGAAATGTGTAGGCAGGAAGTTGCAAATCACTGTATGGTGCTCCTCTGGGATTTCCAGATCTAGTTGTAACCACCAAAATAAATACCCAGTAAAGTCTAGCATCTTTTTGCAATGTACTTGCCAACTATTCTGTTGAGTGATACAGTGTATGCTGAATCCTGCTTGATAAGGATTGTAGGAGTTTCTGAGCTTCAGCAAGCAGTCCTGATTTGCAATAAAGAAATGGAAAGTATTACAAAAGTTTTATTTCAAACTACACAAAGTAGAGTTCTGAATAACTGGATTACATGTGTACAGAGATCAAAAGCTGATGTGATTTCCCTTGTCAACTGAGGGCATCAGTCATCTCTTCCATTTCATTATGAACTTTTGAAAGCCAGTTTGAAATTTCAAACAGGCGATTTAAGTCTTTGAATGTAAGCAGCATTTTATTTTAATTAAGTCGCCCCCACTTTCATTCAGATTTCTTTTTAAATACTCTGAAGTTCCTGTGTTCCTGTTCTCTCTTTCTTTTTTTTAAGTGTTCAGCAAAATCTTGTAATGAATTCTTCATTGGGGACTTTCTTAAAGGTTGAGTTCCTCTAATGCCTGTCTATCTACCATCTGCCTATACATATACACACAGATGTACAGGAAATGAGAAATGTGGGGAATATGAGAAATGGATTTGGGCTGATTTAGAAGTTAAAATCATAGAATGACTTTAGTTGGAAGGGACCTCTGGAGGTCATCCGAGCGAACACACAAGACTAGTGTCAAAGTTTGATCAGGTTTGCAAGTAATACAGCAAGTAAGAATGATCAGCCTTCATCTTTCCTTCTCAAGGCTGTAGAAAACCCATTTATCTCAGCATCTCCCTGTACGTCCTGTGCTCCAGCCCCTGAGGTCCTCTTCTGTAGAAATGCTTTCTATCCCATCAGTGCCCAGGCTGTACTGCCAGGGGTTATTCCATCCCAAATACAAGATTTTGCATTTTCCATCCCTGAACTGCAGGAAGTTCACGTCAGTTAATTTCTCCAGCCTGTTGTAGTCCCTCTGAAGAGCAGCCCAGCCCTCCAGTGTATCAACTAATCCCCCAGTTTGTATCCTCCACTCAAAATTTGAGTGTTCCCTCCTGTTGACCAGGTCAGGATGTCCACTTGCAGCCCAGGACCGGAACAACCACGTTCTCCCTATGCATTGAGGCCATCGTGTGCCAGGAGTGGTATTCCGGCCAAGCCAGTGCTGGGGACCATACTGTGGGACATATCATCATTGCATTGCACCAACTCTTTTCTTGCTGTCTCAGTGCCTCCGGACCCTCTACTGCATCTGCAAACTGTCGCATTAATGACCGAGTCTCTTGATAGCAGGGATCAATGGTTGTTTCCTTGCTTGTGCTACGAGAAGTTGCTCAGATACCTACCACTGAGCTCCTGGGTGAACCCTGTGGTTCTAGCAACCCCAGCAGAAGGAAATCGGCTCTCCAGCTGACATGACAAGTTGGCTTGAGAATCAGACCAATACACTGCTCCGTAGGCTAGCAATTCAGTCCTTTAGAACTTGCTGCAGGTGACCCTGCTTTGGCAGGGGAAGTTGGACTAGATGATCTCCAGAGGTCCCTTCCAACTCTGACCATTCTGTGATTCTGCAATTAGCTGGCAATTGTCTTTGAACAAATGTATTTACAGAGGCTTTCACAAGAGAAGCCATTTTCCTACTAATGTTAAGGGATTAGTTTCCCTGTTATAGAGGCTATAACAAAGGCTGCATCATTATTAATGGAGGTAATGAAGATTTAGTTTAATGTCACTAAGTCTTTTGAATGACTTCCATAATGACTTGATGATTAATTATCATCACAGGACACTTAAAATTGTGCTTTGGAAATTAATGAGTTATTCCCTGTCCTGGAGAGCTTAAAGTGTTAATACGAGATGCAGTATTCAAGAGTTATGACATAGGTGGTGGGAGAAAGGAGTGCCAGCCTTATGGACTTCAATTCAGGACTGTTTCAGTCTCTTATTTAGTGGAGCATTTAAGCAGCTTAAGTTGAATGTGTGCTTAACTTTTGCTGAATAAGGATGTGGTGGTGTGTTAAAGCCAGTCTTAATGTCACGTAAGTTTTGTGTGTTGATAGTTACAAGCCTACATGCGTCCATATGAGAAAGGGAGGAGGATTACTGGAGTAGAAGGGGAATGAGAGATCTGTCTAAGTTTAGAGACCCATCAAGCTGACCTCTCCTTTATCCTCTATCTGCACAATTGAAACTTTTGTTTTAGTTGATGCAACTTTTGTTTTCTGGCCTGAGTAAATTCAGGCTCTTGCCCATTCTCAAGCCAGCTGCAGATGCCACCATTTCCTAGTCCAACGTGCTGCTTGTATCACTTCTCTTTGCCTCCTTTCTCTGGGTTCCTTCCTCTGTGGCATCAAGCGTAACCTATCTGCTTTCACCTTCGGTGCATTTTTCAACCCATCTCCAATCCTACCCTTTCCTCTCAGTTGGTACTGAGAGCTCAGCTCTTACATCTGGTCACTTCATGGTGACGTTCCTTGCCTGTTATTCATTTATCTAAAGCCTTTGTCTTCTGTTGTGCATTTTGCACCAAGGAAGAGCTCTTAAGTGAATCCACGGGGCCAGTTCAGCATTCTTCTGTTCTCGGTTCAGAGCTCTCCCTTGCCATGGTGTCTGCCAGAAAACACTTTTTCATAACGGGGGGGTGAAAAACACCGAAGCACTCCCTGTTATGCAGTCTGGCTTTGTGCCTGTCCTCCTTCTGCATGTCTGTACCCATCTCTTAACTGCATAGCTTGGTAATAAAAAATAATAGTATAAATATAGGAAGTCTCTTCCTGTCGTTCTCATTGTTAAGGCAGGATAATGAGTGTTTTTCTTTGTGACATTCATGGAGATAAATGTCATTCTAGTACATTTGAGTTGAAAATGGTGTCTGGAAACAGATCTCGGTGCAACACTGCCTTTTCCTGACATTACAGACTTTGTGCTATGCCATGCTATGGGGCTTAAGAGGATCAATCTGAGTTAAGATCCATCCTAAAGAGATCTTAGAAAAGCTCAGGAAACTATCCTATGAGACATGATGTTTGGAGCTCCCTTGCATCCCTCCCTGTATTACCCATATACTACATGGAGGCGTGGGCTTGGAGAGTTGCTGTAGGATGTACGAAGACCAATCAAGGATACAAAAGTAGAGCTGAGGTGCAGTGAAAGAGGGAAAGATAGAGCTTGTGAGTTGATGACTACACAGGATTTTTCAGCACAGATTGAGCCTTGGATGCTTTGACCTAACAGACTAGGTTTGCTGGAATAGTTACGCTGCTTGACTTTGGCTGTTACAGCATTATTAAAAAGTAGTATGTGCTAAGATTAAATGATCTTTAAGATGAGGCAATTCAATCACCAGTAATTTTACTGTCTTCCTTGGGGCTGGAGGTAGCTTTTAATGAAATCAGTTCTCCCAAACTCAAATGATTCTGTAATGTGAATTAAGGCACCAGCAGACCAAAGAAATTTGGTTATAGAAGATAAACATACGGTGAGACTTGAAGTATATTGCAGCCTACTTGCACAGCGCGTTTACCAAATGTATGGCTGCAGGAGAGAAGGTGGCATGGTGGTTTGAGAGCATGAGTCACAGAATTGCCAGCTTTGTTCGCTTGTCAGTTATGTTTCTAAATTACATCAGGAGTATCTAGCCCTTAGCATCCTCGTAGGACATAACTTTTGCTCAACTCTGTCAAGATGGGGAGTTGATGCCTGGTGAAAGTAAGCAAGATGTAAAGGCCAAAATACATCATTATGAAATTGCTTACAAATCTAGTGCTGCTCCCTTTCTGAAGGGCAATAATAGGTGAGATCTCAGCAGGTACTGATGGGAAGATCTCACCTAAATTGGTGTGGCTAAATGAGTTTATACAAGCTGGGGATTGCAAGGTACCATTGGGAGATTTGGACCTGTGAAAGTTCAGATGTTGTACAACAAAACAAACGTACAAATGGACATAGTGAGAAAGCATGTCAGAAGAAAACAAGCTATTAAAAAAACCTTCTGAACCTTATCTCTTCTGTCTTTCAGGAGCAGTAATGATTCATTAAAAGAGTAAATCTAACAGGATGAGAATTTTCTTAAAGAACAGCTCATGATTAATGGATGAAAGGCCAAAGTTTAGCCTGCCAACTTCATCTCTTGGCGGTGGTTTTCACTGAGCTATTAAAATGTGTTAGGGATGTCTCCGTAGCATCTCTTATCTGTGGGCTGCAGGGAACAGCTTAGTGATGTTGACTGAAATTCAGAGGAGTTAAGTTTAATCATGGAGCTTGCATCTTTGAGTCTTGGAGAACCAGGTCTATGTGAGGGATAATGAGCTCCTGCCACAGCAGTAACAGAGTTGTCTTGTGGGTGGCATGTCGGGGATGCAGTGTCTGATTTGTGCTCAGTTTCTTAGTCCTGAGAACTGAGTTGGATCCTCTTCTGATAATTTGAAAATATGAAGATATCTTCTTTCTCAGATCCCCTGAAGTCACCCCCAGGAGTGTTATTCCAGTCCCAGCCATCTGAGTGTAGGAGTACGTAGACATGAGGAAGGAGTAGGAAGGTGATGGGATGGGAGGTAGTGCCAGGATTCCCCTTAACTAGCAGCTTTTCTGTTCTGGCAATATTTCTGGCAAAAGAAAAGGAAAGAGAAATAAAAATTCTGTGCCTTTCCCACACCAGGCGATGATCCCACCCAAGCACCAGCAGAGACCGGCAGCAGTCCTGGCGTGACCATCAGTGCAGATGCCGGACCACATAGAGCAATCCAGTGCTGAGGCTGGTGGTGCCTTGTCTTTCCTCCTCCTCTCTCAAAAGTCTCAGATCCAGCACATAAACATTGCAGGCCCAATGCTTCTCCGTTAGTCGGTGGCAATGTTCTCACTAGTTGTAATGGGAACAGGTCAGGCCCCTAATTGCAGCAATATTTCCTTAATGAGCAGAAACTCCAGCCATTTCATCAGCTGTCACTACTTACATGAACAAAGTTCAGCTTGTGCATGGCTCCAGTTGTTCTCATTATTTTTGTGTGTGTGTTCCATTCACTAATCATGGTAAAACTCTCCAGAACATGTTTTTAAGGTGACATATTGACCACCAGCAAAGCCCTAAAATCAGTAAGTTTTGTTTTCTAAGTGAGGCTGTACAAGAGCCACGAAGCCCAGCTGCCGTTGTGCAGAAGCATGTTTCGTCTGATTTATCCCTAAGCATTAAAGCGCTGAGTTTTATGTCTATCAGCCAAGAGCTGTTTACCTGGCGACAAATCGTAATTGCTCATATTAATTCCAAAGTACACCAACACATTTTCATAATTATTTCCAATACATTGCACAGAATTTGTCTGGTGGGCTGAGCAAACAGTTACCGAGCTTGGATTACAACCCAGAGTCCCAGACTGCATTGCTTGTGAATACATAGAAAACCTCCTGTTAAACTCACCTTGATATGCTCCTGTTAATGGCCCTTCATTTAGCTAGATTTAATTGTTTGGGCTGTAAATGGGGTACTCCATTTGTGTCTTGTTTCCTTGTCGTTGCATTGCTCTAATCTACATTTGCACTCATTCAGATTTTTCTGATTTTAATTGTTCGGGCTGTAAATGGGATACTCCATTTGTGTCTTGTTTCCTTGTTGTTGCATTGCTCTAATGTACATTTGCACTCATTCAGATTTTTCTGATTGTCACTTTTCTTAGAGCAGCTTTTGTTTAAATGCTGATAAAATGTGCCCTTTCTTAGGCTAAACCAGGATGTTTTCAAGGTAAAAAAGTGAGTTCTGCCAATTGAACTAATTATTCTCTGGTCTTCAAGACAGACTTTTATTCTCCCTGTCTGATTTCTAGGCTGTAGTCTCACTGGGACAGGTATTGCCTTGACACTTGCACCTCTTGAGGTGAGGTTTATAGATGGCAGGAAAAGACAGATTCCTGAAGAAGTTGGTGTCAAGTTGTGCATGCAAATAGCTCTTACCATCTCTGTGCTCTTCAAAAACCCTTCTATTGGTCGTATTGCTAGCAGTCGGACTCTTGAGCCTCGCTGCAGAGAACTGGATGCAGAGTATGGGAGAGATGAGGTCGTTTTATACCATAGGATATCCTGTACCGTAGAATCTTCTGAGGGCTGGATCTCCTCAGAAATGAGAGTCGGTAGCTCTGTTTCTGATCCCCTATGTTCTGTTTTTCTTTTGCTGACTGTCGTTTGTTTGCTCCTGGCCCACACAAGTGAGCTGAAGTGAACTCGACTGCAAAAGGAAGAGTCCCCCCAAATCTCCCACAATAATCCTGATATCTCTTTGTGTTCCAGCCTCCACCGGGACTCTTGGGATTGGTGATGCCATGCAAGTAACGGTAGAGTTTCACCCGCTGAAGACTGGTGATCATTCCAGATCCCTGATAGTTCACTATGACACAGGTAAGTGCTGAGTGCTGCATGGTGCACGCTCTGTGTCCTTCAAAACAAAGCCCTTTCGATGCGGAATAATGTTAAACTTGCTTTGCCAACTACTTCCAAAATCTTTTATTTCAAAACCTCTGCATCTTTCAGTGCTCAGAAGTGAGCAGATGAGGGGCAAAAGCTGAGTCTATCCCTGCTCTATATGTCCTGTGTCACTGTGTGCTGGTCCATCCCTGGGGGACCCTGATATCAGCCCGATGTTCTCCACCCAGCACCCCCCCATGACAGTCATCCACCATCATTCCCTGTTGTCCCAGCTACCTTAATTCCCTCTCCAGGTGTATCTCTCCTGTCCCACCTTTACCTCAAAGAAAAGTGAAAAACAGTTGGTGTTTAGGGGGTTGTTAAAGTTGATCCTCTCAAACAGGAATGAGATTTTGGAATCCTGTTTTGCTGGGAGTTGCTGAGTAGAGGAAAGAGGAACCTTGATTCTCCATTACAGCATGCATATGCATGTGTGAAGTTTTGTTCCTAGGCAATGCTATGTTTGATGTGTAACATGGGGAATGCACGTCTCTATCAGAAGCTCTCCAATGCCCACTCTCTTACACACCACTGTCCTGTATACTACTACTCCTTTGTCGTGCCACAGGCCCTTTTTCTATGTTGCCCTCTACCCATCTACATCCCACACTTGACAGCATCAGGACTAAAGCAGCCAGGACTTGAGAGCATTTGGGATTTGGCAGGAAGTGCTTGCTGCCTCCTGAGATAAGTATAAAATTTATACTAGGGTACGAGAAGCCAAGGTCAGGCTGCAGAAATACTGTCAGCTTTCTAAGTCGCTTTAAGAGTAAGCGGGGAAAAACTCAAGTAAAAGGTGCGATGTTAAAATGCTTCTGTCGGCCTTGG
>NW_009628169.1:9050-23193 GCF_000690535.1 Cariama cristata
GCTTTCTCAGTTGGGTGAATGCATTGGGTGTGCGTTTTCTCTTGCCTGAAAGAGAGCTTTGTTTTCTCCCTGTTCCTGAACTTCGGTCCTGGGAAGCATGACCACCTAACCTAGGTGATACTGTGATGCTTTAGCCCAGCAACGAGCATTTTAGTTGTCTTGAGTTTGTAGAAGTTATAAAAATGCTCCTCTATCTTCCGAATGCTCTTTGTAGCCTTGTGAGTTATCACAGCTTTGTTTGTTTTTCAGTTAATGATCTATTCGCAGAGAATAGTTTATGCTCAGAGAAACTTATTGGGTTGGATAACGCTTTCTTGAAAGAACTACTGAAATTTTGGGTGGAGAAGCAGAAAAAGTGCCTCATTTGTATGCATGTAGAGAATCTATAGGATAAAATTCAGAGGGCTAGATCCTTCTCTAGTGTAAATCAGTAGTAACCCTAGAGGTTAGGTCTGTAGTGTTTATACTTTGTGACTGAAAAAACTGAGTGAATAATTAGGGCCAGGATCTTCGTGGCTTGCTTTGAAAACCTGAGTCTTGTTCTTACTGCAACACCTGGTTCCTTCACGGTTAACCTTTGCAAAAGTGATTTGCATGGAGATGAAACTATCTGCTGGCTCTGAGATGGGTGACTTCCCAGGAACATGTGCAGCTACCTGGGAGATGAACTCAGGATTTCATTCCTGCCTTTCAGTACAATGCTACAGTTATTTTTAAATAAATCATGGATTGAGGAGAGCAAGGGAATAATTAAGGGATTATCTCTCTAGCTTTGAAGCGTGCGAATAAGTAAAAGACTGCTGAGATTAATTGCTAAAGTGAAACCGAAACATTTAATCAATCCATCTTAAAAGCTGCTCATTGCAGGTGTAGTGCGGAGCACCAGACAATATTATCCCACCTCGTGTGGCAAGGCCCGGCTAATTTGTCCTGTGCTAGGTCAGACTCCTTGTGATTCGCATACAGAAAGCAACTGGGTTGCTCTTCCAGAGCCACTGACAGGCTGTTTACTATGAAACAGAAGCCCTAAGAGTAAAATGGCAGTTTAAGGTGTTGGGGGGGGGGCATTTTCCTTGCTTTACTGTGTATCTGTATTGACTTACAGGCAGCAGGAGTTCTCAATGAATCGAACTGTTGTTAGTGGGACTTAGGCAGGATCAGGTGCACATTGCATTGCTTTAATTTTTGTTGAAGTTTGAGTCAAATCTGTCCCTAGTGTTACTTAAGCAAACATGGAGCTCTTCAATGTGAGTAAGTCACAATTTTCCCTTTTGCCTGTTATTTGGTTGAGTTAAATTGTTCATCTTTTAGACTGTCCTGGTTAGGTATGTCCCCTGGCTAGACAGTATATGTGGTGGTAGTCCTATTGCTACAAACTTTACAGAAGTGTGAAGAAAATGTCTTTTCTGCTAAGACCATATTGATTTACAATGAAAATTTGACCTTCAGTGTTTTACGTGTCCAAACTCCTCCATTTCCCACATGTACCTGTGTCTGAGTGTGAAAAATCCCAGCTCATACTGAAGTGGAGGTGACTTGGGATGTTCTGGGCTACAGCACGTCCCTATTCATCACCTTAACATCAGGTTATGGTATCAGAAAGGGTTTCTGAAACCTGCATACCAAGCACACATCCAGGTTTGGAAAGGGTTCGGCACTTCATGCCAGTAAAAATCCTATTGATGGCTTGGCCCTTCCCAGATGACTTTTAGCCCACCTTGTGTGGATGTGGGAAAATAAGTTTATGGTGCTAAGTCTAGTCTCAACCAAGTCAGTATTCATAAAGCTTAGATATTGTTTTAGCTCTCAGGGGAGATCCCCAAACTGATTCCCCTGAGTGCTTCTGTTTGTACATCAAACCCAGTTTGCTGCAGTTGTGACGTTGATTGCAACCTGACGGTGTAGCACAAGCTTGGTGTGGGAGGGTGAGCTTTGCTCAGGGACACGTGGCTAAGGAGATGTGTAACGGTGCAAAACAAACTCACCAGTCCCGTAACACCCTGAAACAAATGACAGATGCTCCATGCGAGTAAAGGAGGCTACTAGAGAGAGGAGGTGCTGAAGAGATGCTGGGAATTGTGAAAGGGGAATCACTTCTCTGCTCAGAGCTCCCTAAATCCTGACTCCAAGAAGTACCTAGTGTGGTATGGTGGGTGGTCAAGGTATAGGACCAGATTCTGTGCTTGTGCGTGGGTGCCTGCAGTGCCCACTGAACCTTGTGGCAAGGTGCTACAGTGTGCTTCTAGTCCAGATCTGTTGTGTGGTGCTGAAATTTCTCTGTACGTTTTTTTCCCCATCGGTCGCCACATCCCTTGGGATCTCTTTGTCAGCCCAGAAAACTTCAGTAATTAGCAAAGCAGCACTGAGCTTGTGCGTGGCTGACAGACAGTATATCTTGAGATGATTTTTATTGCTGTCAGTAATAAGAGTAATTATGCAGATCATTTTCCTTCAGTGGCTCTGTGAGACTAATGCAGAAGCAAAAGCCTGGGGGCAGGATCCTGTCCTCTTTGAGGGGAGAGATCAGAGCCAGTACTCATATGAGAATTTTAGGAGACAGCATATCCAAGAGGAGCCAGTCCTCGGAGCAGGATTTTCTACTCCATTACTGTCCTGTCTTCCCCTTGGTGTGGAGCCCCAGAAAGCAGCTTCCCCAGAAGAGAAGGTAATACGTGGCTCAGGAGTAGTTCTTGGTGGTTTTAGTCCCAGTGGAAGCCTCTAGCCTTGTGTTAGAAGCCTGCTGAGGAACCATCTGGGTATTTGGCAGATGAATGCTCTGTTTTCCCTTGACTTCCTACACAACTTACAGGAGGGCTGACAGTTCCTGAGCAGGAACCTCTCCTAAAGCAAATCTCAGCTTGTTTGCTGTGGATCACAGGCCCAGGCTCAGAGCATCCTTTGTGGCTCTGCAGACCCAGGGCAAGGAAGGCAGAGCTCAACCTCAATTCCTTGATTAATTACTTCGAGAGCAGGTAGAAGATGAAGGCAGTGTCTGCCTCCAGCTCCATAGTTGTCGTTCCGATTGAGTTTTCCTGCACTGGGTTAGTTACTGTCCCCATAGGAAGTGGATGAAATAATGTCTCCCCTCCTGAGCCCTGCGGAGCAAAACTTGCTCTCTGCCAAATTCAGATTATTCCTGTATGGGAGAAAAGAGAGCAGCTAAATATGTTTCTGCAGTGTTGGATGTGACGTGGAGCTGCCCTGGGTCAAGGAAAGGTCTGCCTGCCTTGTTGCCTCCGAGCTTTCCTGGCTAACCCTGTATGTACAGGGTCCCCAGGATCGCTTCCTCCCCTTTGCTTCTTGCTGGATATCAAGCAAAACATGATCAACCTCCTGTTACATAGCACTAGGCTGCAGCATGGAGAAGCAAGCCCTGGCCTGAGATATCTCCTCCCTGGCAATGTCCATCTGGTTTCTCCAGTGGTCCTCTCCAGTCCCAAAGGCTAGCTGACGGCCAGGTGCTTAGGCTGGCTCTGCCAAGGGGATTGCTGCAGGGGATTTTGGTACTGAGCACTGGAGAGCTACCATGATGTGTGGTTTGAGTTGATCAGTATCTGCTTGTGTGGGCTACCTCTACCTTCTCAGTGTCTGGAGCAAGTGTGATTAGCAGGTCTGTGATCTTCCCCTTCTTCTGAGCCAGAATGGGTGCCTGTAGGATAGATATAACTTCCTTGAGGTGATGTAAGAAGAAAAAATAACATACAAAAATTTCCTGGGTAGACCTCAACTGAATGAAAACCACTGTGGAATCGCTGAATGGCAATGCTCAGGGTTACAGGGGATATCAGAGGTGGATCTAGACCTTTACCCTGCATGGGATACCCTGACCCACTGCCCTGAGATGCCTCTGCCCTTCTTGGTCTAACCATAGACAGCTTTTCTGGGCTGCGGCAGCCTCTGGAACCACATGTGATAACTGCCAGCTTGAGAAAACACTGACATTTCATCTCAAGTGGGGAAAATGAGGCATGAGATCACAGGAAAAATTAAGGCATATTTAAAAGTGACTAATTAGGAAGCTGACATGGAGGTCTTTACTCACGTATGGAATGACGGTGAGTTTGTGTGATGTATTGGAGCCATTTGGGTTTGGTGACGATGATGGGTAACTGCAAGACTGGGTGTGCTTGACTGGCAACAGGGGAAGCAAAGCCTTTGCATCTTGGCCACTTGTAGTAGGGGCTACATCACGTTGCAAATAGACCAAGGGGAAGTGTCAACCGTGTTAGTGACTGCTCAGCTCTGGCGTGGATCGACATGGGGTTGCCAGTTGGGAATGTAAACGTGTCGGGACGCTGAATCCCTTTGTAGAGCTCTGTTCTCTTTCCTTTAACAGCCCAGTTTCTGCCAAGGGTCTTGTCATCTGTCTTGCAAGGCTGGCATCGCAATCAATGGCTTCCAGGAACTTATTTGAAAAAGAAATGAAAATCCTATTGATTTGGTCTCTAGATCAAGCCTTTTCCTTTCTCTTTTTTCTTCTTTGTAAATCCATTGATGGATGTGGATAGGCAGCAGGGTTTAACTGAGGTTTAGCCCTTGTTCTGTTGCGTTTTATATTCCTGAGATCACTCAAGTTGCTGAGTGCTCTCGATTTGTACTGGCTTCAGTCAGAATACTTGCCTGAGCAAACTCACTACCTCGGTAGGTATTTATCCGAGTCATCCCTGCGTTGTGGGAATACCAAAACCATTTTCTGGTTTTAATCCTAGTCTTGTGTGAGTGTTTACAGGGGCTGTGAGTAGCGTTAAGTTGCTATTGAGCATGGCAATAGACCCTGAGCTTTTGATGGCCACTGCTGTGTGCCACTGCTATTTGAGTCTGTAGTTGTCCATCTGCATGCAATTCTCCATGCCTTCAACACCGGACAGATTTATAGTAGCTTCATACAAGTGCTAAGAGGTGGGGAAATCTTCTGTTTCCTAAGCAGGAACCTCTTCTAACTCCAAAGCTTCACTGTAGTGCACTAATTGATGTAATTCTCTTTTCTTGTTTGTGTTTAGTGCTGGCAGATGGTTAGAAACTTAATTTATTCTGTGAGTTTTTCAAGACGACCTTGTTTCCTGTGTAAGGTGTAAGCCGGACTCTGCTGTAGTTACTACAAGAAGCTCTTCTAGCTTTTCCTCAGACTACCAGGCATTTAAACGGTTTGCGAAGGGCTTTTTCTTTCTGCTTGTCGCAGGTGGTGGGTGCACGTGGTGCTCTTCTTCCTTTGCTTGTGAGAATTCCCAGCAGTATGGCTGGTTTCCGTTGGACGCTCGTGTTCTTGTATGTCTGCTTCAAAGTGAGTGAAGGGAAGCATATATTGTAGGCAAAAAAAAGGTGTAAATAGGAGTTTGTGCAATTATATGTTGACTTTGCATCTTAATAGTAGCAGCGCTGCAACAGACTGAAGATTGGTAACTAATACTTCATACAGCTGATTGGTTAAAGGCTTTTATAGTTCAAATCAATTAGATTGATGGGTGAGTCCAATTGGTCTCCAAAGCGTTTATGTGGAAAAATCTAATAGGCAACAACTGTTTCCTGTCTTTGTGCCCCTTTTCTATAACTGCTTGTAATAATATTTTTTTAAGACTGTTTTAGTTAAGGTGGTTCTCCTTGCAAACAGAGTATTATGGCCTTTGCCCCTCTCCAGGGCCTTGTGTTTCCAGACAGATGGTCTGTCACTTTGAGGGTAGATGAAGGGGAATTAAGTTTGTGCTTCATTTGCTTGAGGTTTGTTTTTTTTTTTCTGCACAGCTTTGGAGCTCTACAACTACATAACACCTCTGTTGACAAAAACTCTCCTAAAGCAACCCACAGAGTGGACTGCATGAGCACAGACTGGGGTGTGTGTACTAGGAGGGTTGTTTGGAAGTTAAAAATCTCCTTTGGGGTGCTTTGTTCATCCCCAGGTATGCATAGAAACAGACTTCCACGTGATGCCTCATATCCAGTTTTTAGCACATTCTGGAAGAATGTGTTTTTCATCTCTTTGCAGGTCATCCTTGACTGCAGCATGTCTGCTCTACCATCAGTGGAAATCACTAATATGTTCTTATGTGTCATTAACTCTGGATGCGTTTCAGGGCAGAACTGACCATTCATTAGTCTCCTTTCCTTGTGGATCAATCGGCATCTGCGGAGAAGCAGAACAGCGACTTGAAGGGTGATTGATTTATTAAGTGGTATATTGGGCATGTCTTTGCCAGGCAATCAGAATGAAAGTTCCTGCACTATTTTTGCCGTGGGCCAAGAGCAATGTTTCAGCCAGTCAGGTACCCCAGCGTATCATTACTGTAGTAGCAATAATGATTAAAAATGGCCCGCAGCATCCTGGATATGCAGCAGCGCTGTCTTTCATCATCTGACGCTTTCATTGTCCTGTTCAATACATTCTGCAAGGCTTCTTCACACTGGGCAGAACAAAGCCTCCGTGCTGGCTCTCAGATATTCCTGTGCCAGAGAATTTCATCCTGTAACGAGGCAAGTGGATCTTCCTAAGCATGGTGCAGAGGAGGTAACAGGGAGTGCTTTGGGTGCTCCATTACAGAAGAAGGTACAACAAGGAGCCTGATTGAAAATGAGATGAGGCATTTTACATGCAAGAGAGCTATCTGAAGAGCCTGCAACCTGTCGTGTAGACCACTGCTGACTGGTCATTGCTTTCTGTCTTCCTTTTCATCACCATCTGTTGTCTTATGGTTCCTTGCAATGCCTTTGGGGCAGAGACCCTCTTCTTGCAACATGCTGCTTGGGCTTAGCAGGTGTTTTGCTGAGGCCCGGGTCATGCCGGGGTCTTCTGACTGTTAACAGCCATAACTGTGGCAACAGTAATGATTAGGATGCTCTGAGCTTTGTGGTAGCCTGGGAATGATTCTTTAGAAACACCCCTGTCAGCAGCAGTAGTTATTTAGTGGTGAGGTTTATGAACAAGCTGCTCTTAGGGCTGGAGTAAATAACGTGATGGTTTAACGGTGTCTGAAGGTAGCTCATGAATACTGCCTCGGAGAAATACTTTAAAATACTCTGTATTTTGCTCTAGTGCGTGGGGACTGACAGATGGACTTTCTCAGGCTGGTGAAGACGCAGCACACCTTGTAGGTGATGCCATTAGCTTCCAGATAGCAAAACAGCTCAGAGCGATGCTCTAGCTAGACTCTGATCTAGTGGTAGCTCTGTGAGAGATGCAGCAAAAGGCATATGGTGGGGAGGGCTGGATCCAGCTGTAGGTGACTTCTCGAGCTTTCCAGAGATCACTTAGCCTGGTGAAGTGGTAGGAGCAGACCTTTGCGTACTGCTTGAAAAACAAGAATATGCTGGCAGTGGAGAGGCAGTTGGGTATAACAGTAGGAGGGGCAAAAGGATTGTTTAGCGCAGATCGATATGGAGGTACAATAACGCACTTTTGAGTGAAGAGGTCTGCTTTCATTGCTTGCTTGTATTTTCAGTGAGGAAGCAGCAGGACCTGTCTCTCTTTGGCTGTGTTCATAGAAGGGATGAGAGCAAGGCACGGTCTTCTGAGAAACTGGGCAAATGAAAGTGAACTTGCTTTCCATGCTACCCAAATATTCCAAATTTGACTCCTAATAAGATTTAAAATCCAAATTCAGCAAAGAGGGAGTGACAGGGATAGATAGGTAAGAAGAAATGCAGCAGGGTGCTGTTCTGTTTCTATTCAGTCTAATCAGTCTGGGTACTGGCTTCCTAATATTTAGAGCAGTAATCAATGAAGGAAAGTACTAACTGTTGAATACTAGGAAAGTGTTCTTCATAAAACCCCAAAGTTGTTGTGAAATCTTGTTCAAGGGTTTGCTCCTCCGTTCATTAAGCTATCCTTTCAGGCTAAACAAAATTTGTCTTTCTATTTAAGAACAATTTGTACTGCTCTGAAAACTATTCCCTCTTGCACCAGGATGATCATGTAGTATTAAAAGAATTCAGAAAGACGTTTTAGCTCTTCTGTAAATTCCTTCTTTTTCCTGCACAAAAGGCCCCACAGAGGGTGACCCAATGGTAGAATTCTTACTTCAAGATAGTGAAAATTTATCATGATGTGCTAAGATGCCTGTGTCCATAGTCATGCAGATGGATGCTGAAATAAACCAGTGATGTTTCAGCTGTGTTGAAGAGCATCGTTCAGGAATGCACAGCCCAAAGCATCTGCTCTACTGCTATATAAGTAGTCTAGCTTTTAATTTCAAGTTCAGGCATTGCTTTGTTTGGGTTGCAGAGAGAAAGCTGTGTCCTGCCATCTGTAGGAAATGAATCAAAGCATGTAAGAATGAGAGAATTGACAGCCTGTAATAAGGTTGTGTTGTGTAAATAATGATAGGGCAGATACATCTAGATTCAGTAAATGTGCTTTCATGGCAGCAAGGCATCCCAAACTACTCACCATGGACATTGGCCTGTCAAGTGAAATACGTAGTGCTACATCACTGTTACAGTGTAGAGATTTTTTTTTTAAACTTATATATTAAACAACCAAGAGTCTTAAATGAAATGTCACATCTAATTTGACACACAAGACCTGAAATCTGCAGCTGCCCTTGGCTAACCCTGACAGCTCCATTCTCCGTGTCAGTTCATCTGTCTGGCAGAAAGATCTGCAGCTTTTCACTGGCATCTGTGTGCGCGCCTCTGTACCGAGCGATTTGTAGGTTTGTATATTCAGCACGATGCCAAAATACTTCTCTTTGTGGTAGAAGGTGCTCCGGCAAACCCTCCAGCCTTCAAAGGAGTCCTTGGTGCCTGCAGCCAGGAGCGTAAGGGGTGGCTGCATCCTTGACTCTTCTCCTGGGGACCAGCAATTGGGGATGCTTAGCAAAGCGTGTAGAAACAGACAGTACATATGCTTTCTCCCTCGTGGGCTCTGGAGTTAGCATTTTTCTGTGCTGGAGGCTTTATTCTCATCTTTGTTTAATAGGTTCTGATGGCTTTATCTTCCAAGAATTTGTCCAGTTGCTCTCTGGATTTATAGCTTTTGGCCTCTACAGCTTCTTATGGCAGTATGTTCCAAAGGAAGGAATATTCCCTGAAAAAGTACTACTACTTTTGCATAATTTCTGACTAATAACATTGTTTCAGGCCCTTGGGTTCCTGTTTTATGACAAATTGTGACAAATTTTTCCCTATTCACATTTCCCAGGCCATTCATGCTTTTACAAACCTCTTCCATCTATCTCCCATATGATTTCTAGGTTGAGGAATCCTATTCAGTCTTCATATAGATGCTGCTTCGTACTTTTTATAATTCTTCCTGCCTTTCTCTAATTTCAAATGCTTCAGCATGGTTTTTTTGAGATCAGAACTATACCCAATATTTCAAGACCCATATGGCCTTGATGATAGTTTTCATGGTGTTTATTTTGTAGTAGTTTGTCGTCTTTGTTGTTGTAGAGCATTCAGTTGTATTTCCATGAACCTGAGTTGTACATGCTCGAAACTCTGTGCACGTCTCCCGTTTTTTGGATCCTGGTTCCTCTGCTTGCCAATGTATGCCGAGGGTTCAGTGAAGGGGAAAGGCAATGCTTATGAAGCATACTCGCCTCTGTAACTCTTCTGAACTTCAGTTATTTTTGTATGCTAAGTTGTCCATTATAGAAAGCAGATTGTCCAGTCATTGGAAACATTGCTGTTTTTCTCGCAACGTAACTCAGCTCTGGCCAGAAATCCGTACCACCCCAGTCTCCCTTAAGAGCAGAGAAGTTGAGGTTGTACAGGCATGAAGGCTGAATTCTCTGTGTCTGGAGATGAATGAATGACTGTAGAGATCAACTATTTTAAGGGTGAGTCTTGCTTTGTTCCCTTCAAAAGAGGGTCTGTTTTTTTTTCCCAGGGCAAATGTGATTCTGCTGTGTTGTGTCTGGCTTAGGATTTAAGGAGTCCATCCAGCACACATCCAGCTCTCTCCTTGTGTTGTTGCATGGTAGCCTTTTAAAGATAAGTCCATCCACTGTCTGAGGAAAAGGCTGTGCTTTTGCAGAGCGATGCTCTCCAGGATATAGCCGGGTTGCTGCACTTGTCAGTTAGGACTGGCTCCGAGGCTTTAAACACTACTCCATAGAAATGCCATTTCTAGAGAGCGTGTCTGATGTTTGCATCTCGCCTGGGAAACACTCACCTGCAACAGGAAGATTGGGCTTGGTGCTGATTGTGAACTCGGTTGACTCCCAGGGGTTGCTTGGTTAGGAAGAATGAAGGTTTAAAAGCTCTGGAAATAAGAGAGCCTTTGGTGGGAGTCTGTTCTGGAGGGTGAAATGCTGGCAGGTACTCCAGCAAGACTCCAGTCATTAATCAGTTGATTTGCACAACCAGGTTGGTCTGAGCTGGAAAGCAAAGATGTCCTTACTGTGGTCATTGGATAGCTTGGGGAAATACTCAGTGTAGACTTGCACACTGGGGCGTAGGCAACAGGATCCAGGCTGAAGAAATGGGCTTGCAGGACTATCATGGGCAGGTTGGTGTGGGCCGTGCCCCACCAGTCTCATTTTGATGTATCTTCACAAACCCACAGCAAGTAAGGGCACTGCTTCTACGATATGGTGAAGTTCTCATCTGTGTCCCATCCTGCTGTGGGCTGTCACTTCACTTGTTCCTCTGAACCTCCCTTTTCTGCCCGTGTGCCCCTGGGCATCTTTGCTTGTCACCAGCAAGGGGTCAGGAGAGAGACAGCACTGGTGGCATGCCTGCAGGAGACCCTGGGCAAGCTGTGACTGGGTTGAGACTTCTCAGAATCACCTGAGTGACTTTGCAGAATTCCCTGTGACCTGAGTGGGATGGCAACCCAAAGGCCATCTGGGCACATCTGAAAAATCTCACTGTAAATACTGTCACCTTGGGAATAAATCTCTACAAACACACCCAGAAATAGGGTGCTTAAGGTGGTGTCTGGGACATTCTCATGCTGTACATGTGCAGCTATCAGAATGTAATAAATGTACTGATCTGTGGAACTGCTATACAGCTAAAAGCTGTAACACTTTCTTCTGTTACCTCTGGTTTGCTCTGTTCTTTGTAGTTCCATCAGCAAGTGAGATGAGCAAGGCCTCCCCTTTGCTTTCTTCCAGGTGAAGATATTCACACAAGCCTTTATGGAGCAGCCGTGGATGTCAACGTCAGGCTAGACAGGAGCTCCTTGACAGTTGAGAATACTTACCTCACGATGTCAAACCACAGATCCCTGGTCATCCACAATCGGAGCGAAATCGTAGTGCACTTCCAGTGGAAGGCTTTTGTTACTCAAGAGGAGGAGGATCAGCAGAAGCTGAGGTTTGTTTGAAAGTTTCATTTCAGTAAGATACACTGCCCAAGGGTGAAGCTAACGTACAACCTCAGAGGGGTGTTGGTGCTTTTGAATGGTTTAGGATGAGTAAACTATCCTCAGCCTTGGGGTGCGTGTCCCTGAGCTTCAGGGTAATGGAGCTCAGCACTGCCTATTCCAGTTCCATCCATCCTTCAGCTGAGGATGATGCTTTGTGGAGGAAAGGTTGGCTGCAATGACTGGATTTCCTCCAAGGGCAAATTTACATTTGTGGGAGCCCCGAACTACTGAGATCCAGAGATCCCTGGGCTACAGAGGGTCCATGAGGCTGAGGAAATTTGTCCACACTTGTTACCTGGGACTGCATTAAGTAGTAACACTTAACATAGCTGCAGGTAGCATAACTGTTATGATATTCACTGCAGCTTCTTCCAGTCCAGCTTTGATAAGATGGCAGGCTCCTTTTCCAGTACTGTGCAGGGTAGAGTGCTTTGTTGGCCCAGAAAGTTGAGGCCATCCTCCTGTAGGGTGTTGAAATGCCTTGTACTGTCCCAGTTTCCAGGACAACGAGGTATTTCTACCCTTCCTTAGAGGCCGGGGAGAGTTTGGAGGTGGTGGAAGGGTCAGCAGAGGACTTGGAAGTGCATTTGGGCTTCAGCAACCTGTGTCTTCATGGTGGTGAGAGATGGGGCAGGCTCTTCAACCGGTGTTGTTGGTGGAGCTTTGAAATTCCCATTTCAGGCAGCAGAGAAACACTTACAGCCCGGGGGATGAGTTGGAAATTACACTTAAAAGCTTGGGTGATTTAGGGAATCCTTGTGTGACTTTTCAGGCTTGGATGGATGTAGCTGTATCGGAGTTAGTCTGAACCCATAGCTGATCAGGAAACTGCCTTAAACTGGAGCACTTGTTAAGGGCTTCTGAGCAAATGAAGTTCAACATAATTAGGTCAGAAATGCCTCGAAGGCCAAAACTAGTTTTCCACTGTTCTCTATTTTTAATTACAGTGTGTGACTTCCGTGCAAGCTCAATGTGTTAAAAGAAAATCTCATGACCTTCTCTTGGTACTTCCCTGGACCGTTCCTCTACCATCTCTTCCCACCTGCCTGTCTCAGGGTGCCTCGAAGGCCAAAACTAGTTTTCCACTGTTGTCTATTTTTAATTACACAGTGTGTGACTTCCGTGCAAGCTCAATGTGTTAAAAGAAAATCTCATGACCTTCTCTTGGTACTTCCCTGGACCGTTCCTCTACCATCTCTTCCCACCTGCCTGTCTCAGGGTGGACCCTGAGTGATCCTCTTTCTCCTCAGAAGCAACCAGGCTTCTCCACAGTTAACTTCAACCTGATTTTTTTCCAATTACATTTGATCTTGTACCACTTTGTCTCAGACTCCGACCAGGGCGTTTTGTTCTTCCTTACTTGCAATCTTAGGGATGGTCATAGCTCCAAGGCCACTGTCCTGCTGTCAGAGAAGCTTTTGAGATCTGGGAGCAGTGAGGACTTTTTCATGAGAGGAGGCAGTGCAGGACCCTGCACTGGGATATGACCCAGAAAGACCTGAATCATGAGGAAAGCCTATCCAGGGGTTTGCTCTGCCTCACCTCCTGCAGGACTTTCTGGGATGTATTAGTGGAATTATTGTCTGTTGGTGGAGATTGAGTTGAGGATTGCTCATCTCAGTGGCTGGAAGCCTTCCTCACGCACAGCATTGTAAGTCAGCCATGGAGAAACATTTCCTATTGCGCTCCACGGGGAGCTAGCCAAAGCAAGTATTTTTGGCACTGGTGACGTTTGCCTGAGGCTCTGTCTGTGTGCAGCTAGTAATGTCCATGACTGTGTTTCCTTTCCAATTGTATTTGGATTTAGCTGGGTGATGATCACCATCCTGTTTATACTACATTGCCTTGATTTGCTAGCATGGAGCCTTCCACTCATCTCCCCCGAGTTGTCACCTGCTGGTTCTTCATGGCCAGGGGACTGGAGCGTGAAGGGGGGACAGCAAGATGCCAGCTAGGAAGCAATTGCTCTGTAACAGTGCTCCCTTATCAGCTCTTGGTTGTCATCTTTAAACGCTAGAATGATTTCTGCTACAACTACCAAGTAAGGGAGAGATTGACTGCATCAAAGCTCTGCAGAGAAGGCCAAAAAATGAAAAAACATAAGGTGGTTCAAGGCTAGACAGATGGGTTTGGATTCAAAGATGCTGGTCCTGGCTGCTTTATTGGGGGATGCTAGGCAAAATCCCTTCCCCTCTCACGGCCTCTGTTTTCATGCGTATAAACCCATTGATTTCACTGAAGTGATGCGATGCCTGAATTCATTAGTTTGCTTTTAAAGTGCTCTGGGATCCTCTGGTCGAAGGCAGTACATTGAACAGAGCAGATAGAGTTTGCTTGTCCCTGCAGGTCCAAAAGAGAAGGAAAAAAGATTGATGCTAGTGACCTGCAGCTGAAACCCAGCTGCTTCTCCCCTTCCCAGGTGCTCCTTGATCTTTATTTGCCTTCCTTGAGCAGCTCTATGGTAGGAAAAGCTGCTTGAGGTTAGTGGAGTCTCCATCAGTTGTGGCAGTGGCTTTGGGCCAGGAGGTTCTGTTGAGGGCTCCTAGCTTTCAAAAACCTCTTCTTAGCTCCTCAGTGTGGAGTTAAACCTACCTGCCATGCCAGCGATCGACAAATGATAAACCATTTGGGATGGATCAGCCCCTTGCTGAGCTGCTGCTGCTGCTGTTCTTCCCCGAGTGCTTTGCTGCTCCTGCGCTTACACGACAGTCTCTGCAAATATGTTGTTTATTAAATTATCTGCTTGGTTTGTCTTTCCCTGTGGCTGCAGGCTGCGTCACAGGCTGCAGAAGCAGGAAGAGAATGAGATGGATAATATTCTCAAGGAGTGCATGGTGG
>NW_009628170.1:0-7027 GCF_000690535.1 Cariama cristata
GAAAAAAGTTAGAGCACTACATATTAATAAAGGAAATAGAGCTAAGTTGGAAAGTGATATAAAATATCTCAAAGCATAAAAACAATTCAAAACAATGGGTATTTCCCCCACAGAGACAAGAATATAAAAAAGTTTCTTCAGCATTTCAGTAAAGAATGTGCATTTCCATGTTTATGATTCTACATCTGTCCATCACCAAATGCACACGTGGTTTTATGCATTTGATTCTGAGTTTAAGATAGGAGAAGACAATCTGATTTCCAAGAAGGAAAGTTTTTCATATTAGAGCATCATATTAGTCTTGGGTTTATGCTAATGTGAAAATAAGAATATTTACTGCTGGAGGACTGAGATCTACACATAAAATATCTATGAAGGAAATGAATATTTTAAAATGCAAGCACTAAAGTTGTATTGGCACTTCAAGATAGGGTCAGAGGCTGGATCCTTGTTAAGAAGTGTCAGCGTTCTAATGCATATTACTGCATACACTAAACCTTTCACGGTAAAGTAACTACTGTTGGTTTTTTCCAATGGAAAAACCACACAGAATTCCTTTTTATTCCAAAAGATCACAAGATTTCTATATATAGTAATACAGGGCTTCAGTATTATGTGAAAATGGAAGTTTTCAGAAAGATGATTCATTCTGACCAGACCACACAGAAGAGACCACCAGAATAACACCTGCCTGGCAAGTTAATTCATGTTTCCTTTAATGAAGATAATTCCTTTAAAATGAGCAAAGAAAAAGCCATGCTTCTGCAAGATAAATGTGACCTTTTTTCTAGTTGATCCATGTCTAATACCAAAACATGTAAAAATGAACTTCAGCCTGTATGTACTGAGCCTTAGTGCACAAAAGGAGAGGTGTGCAACATGATGTATTTGGAAGCCAGGTATTTCGGTGATCTCAGCAGCTTGCTATCATCAGCTAAGACTCCTGTTTGTTCTAGGTAGCGTAAAGGATGCAGGAGACCAAACCTTTGCCTCAAAACCTTCTTGCACCTAATGTTGGTGATGTTATTTGATCTGTCTTGTTTAAGCTAACAGCAGGACTTTCCAGTAGTCCTGTTTCCTTCCAATGTACAATGACAACAGGGAGTACTCGGATCTACTTCCTGACTTTGCGTATTCCCTCAAATCGCTTTGTGCCTTAACAGTAGCATATGTTTTGTTTTCAACTTTCAGTTTCAAGGTCCGGTTTTTGTACAGAATTAAAGTGTATATTATGCATTAAGTAATTGTCTGTAAATATTAAACCTCTGATGGTGATGTCTGGATGCCTAAAAGCAAGAGAAGAGTAGACTATTAATAAAACAGAAATGAAGGAATATAGATTTTGCACACCCTAAATGAGAATTTCACTTGGATCCTGAGCTCAACACGTACCGAGTACCTGTAATTAAATGCTGAGCAATCTGAACTTTTGTTGACCTGTTTGGGAACTGAAGTTGTTTCAAATGTGTCTCTCATCACTTTAATAACCACCAAATTTCTGTTGCAAACTACATATGGTTTTGTGTAAGTGGGAAGGTTAAATAGCTTGTGCGCTTTACTTAACTTCTTCTTCTGCCTTCAAACTGCTGGTAGATGAAACGTGTGTTTAGCTGTGCTATTCCTTAGAATTTGCTGTAATTCAAGATTAAAATTTCCAGACAAATAATGAAAGGACAAGAGGTGTGGTTTATTAGGGAGTAGCCACCTCAAGTCAAACTGGAATCTGGTTAGACTGCTGCTACTTGTGGTGTCAATGAAACAATCTCATAGAAAAAAGCAATTCCTAGATGGAATTTGGATGTTTGTAGACATTCTTTTTAAGCAGATCATAACTTTAGCGAACACACGTATATGCATATGCAAAACAAACTGTGTGGGTTGCGAAAACTGGTGCTTGAATTTCCTACTAAAATGTTTTAAGGTAATTTGTTAGGGTCTGCCAGATTAGGGGAAAACAGAATCATAAATTCAAGTGTTCTATAACTAATTATCTAAGAGGCAACTAAATAAAATTAAGATCTCGGGAAAAGTGAAAATAATGTAAATTTGAACATTTCAGTAAGTTCCTTGGTGCTGAAGAACTGCTATCTCTATCACTTTGTTATGCAGAAGAGTCATGTTTGTGAGTGTCATTGGCTTTTCTTTTTGTAACAAAGCAGCAAACACACATCGCTCTTGCCTTAATGTGTTTCTGAAGAGGACAAAGTTTAATTCAAGTCAACCAGTAGTAAGTGGCCTACAGGTACTGGAGGCATCAGTTTAACTTGAATGTTTACATCAGCATTATTCTGAAAAAATATTCAATAATATCCTTGACTGTTTATTTAAAATAAAAATAATTTGTTAGAAGAAATTGACATGCTTTTACATGTTCCTACAAAGCTCTGCTTATCAGCTTGTTGAACCTTCACACACACAACCTAACAAGTAAAAAGAAATGTAATAGGATAAAAAAGTCATCCTTTTGTATTTGTGTCCAGGCTTTGAAATTTTAGCCCTTTCTGGTAAATATGTTTGATTGAAAATTAGATTTATTTTCTCTTCTTTAAAGACCCAGGAGAGTTAATTCTAGCCTTTCCACTGTACTCGCTATATTTTGATTAGACCCCCAAATTTAGCTGTAGTGAACATATGTTTGCATAGAGAGAAATAGAAATAAATATGGTATCTCTTTTGAAGACTGCAGTTCTGTGCTAAAAATAAAAAAAGCACAGTCTGATTGCACTGCTGGGATGCGATTTCTGAGTTCAGACAGGTCTGCCTAAAACTATAATCAAGTTGATTGTATTGCATTGGTATTCTGATTTCCAATTTGGGATTTTGCTACATAATCTCTAGTAGAGTATGTCTAATCTTTCTGAGACCCAAAGTCTTTGTGTAAACTCTCTGAATTTTCCTCCATGTGTCTCTGCTAAACTGAGATGTGTCTTCTGGCTGAGTTGTAGAGACATTAAATTACTGAGTAAATCAATACAGCGCTGTAATGTCACTGTATCTTTTTCAAAGACCAGCTCAAATTTTGTATGCTGTAGCTTTGATCCCTTTCATTTAATTCTAAGTACACTTGTTATTATAGCAACTGTTGTTTGTATGTTATTTTAGCTTTTTACTTAAGTAGCTATTTAGCAATTTAAATGAAAATGTAATTTGGTTACATCTGTTTTACATGCATGTAATACCACGCAGATGTAAACTTATATTAAAGCCATATTTTCTTTTTGGCAAAAAGACATAAGAATAGAATTGTAGCAATCATACAATACATTTCTTTTTTTTTTCCTTTTTTTTAATAGTGTACACAAGATGTATTCCAGTGTTTATGTTGTGATGGTAACAGCCCTTTCTATTTTTATGAGAGACAGCGTGGGGAGCTAACTGGTATAGCCTTTTATTTTAGTTGTACAAGGACGAGTACACTACTATGCTGGTGTAAATCCAAAGGAACTCCATTGAAGTTAGTTAAAATTCCTTACCAAACTCATCAGTTTCAATAACCGACTCTTGCCAGAGCCAAATTCCATTATAAGGATCTCCTCTGAAATCAAGAATCTTTGGGGGTTTACACCATTATGACTGACAGTTATATTTGGCTTTCAATAGCTTTAGTTTAAAGAAAGATGAACTTCTTGCTGGGCTGATCTTACAAAGTGCTGAGGGCCCTCAGCTGTTGTTGACTTTGATAGGGGTCTTTTCTGTGCTTTGGAAAGAGTTGAGAGGTATGGATTCAATCCCAGCTTTTCCTTAGTCTTTGTATAGGTACTTAGGGGAGGTACTTGATGTCTCTGTACTGCTGTAATCGTAACACAGAATTTCTCCTGCCGTATTTGTCCTTTTCTTTTTTTGACTGTAGGCTCTTCATGGCTGATTACTACTCTTTGTTTATATGATGTCTAGCACAATATCAGGATTTTGAGTAGTGTGCATTGATACTGGTGTAAGTCAAGTCCAAGTGAAATATAGAAATGAATTAGGGTACCTGGCAGTTCCATGAAGATGAGTAGTATCTTTTAGGACTTTGGAATTTCTTTGGAATAGCTAATTTGTCTATCAGTAGGCTAAAAAAATTAAGCATTAATGTGTTTATTAAGTAGTGTAATGTACAACTTTTTAATACTGTAATGCCTTGGATCCTGCGTTAATAAGATAAGACTTCTTTCTAGTTCAGGTTTACTTATATAGGCATAAGTTCAAAATAAACTATATATATTTTACTTGGAGCAAGGGTGTATTTTAGTAGACTTTTATTGTTTCAATATATATTTCTGTTCAATAACTCTGCCTTTTTAGAGAATAATTGTGAAGAACATGTAAGAAAACAGTTGCATGTTTTTCTCCTTACTTTTTTCTTATGAACGTTTAAGGCCCACATTCTACAGCTGTGAATGTTAAGTGTATGAGACTATATGAAGACAGAATCAGAATATAAATTTAAATTTATTCCAGTTCTTTGTTATTAAATACTTCGGAGCTAAATCTTGCTGCTCTTAAGTGTGACTTTGGCCCAGATAAGATCGTCAAATTGTCTCTGAAGAGTATTTAAATGGGTAATTTAATGCAAGGTTGATAGGAAGCCACAGAGAGTCAGTATTATGATATTGTTTCTCAGTTATGCTTGATAGCTCTGCCTCAGTTTATGTTTGGTACAAGGTTTGTATTTCAGAAGTGTGTAACTTGATTATTCTGAACGATTTGTAATGGCCCACTCAAAACAATTTTCTCCAAATCTGTAATTTATTTGTTATCCCTTGTTTGTTTAAATTAACTATGACTGGGACTTATCTGTAAAAATCCACAATCTAAGTCTTGGTTAAAAATTATTACTAAGTAGTTTTGTAGGTGTTGACAAATCTTAATATTTTCATAAGCATATAGAGTATTTTAAACATCTAATTTTAAAGTACTTTTTCTGCATGTACTATGCAACTCCCAAGCTTTGTCATTGCAGAGAATTTATCTTTTGCATTTGTGTTAACCAAGCTGGTCCAGTTAACTTTGCTGTATAAGACACTCCAAATTTTCTTCATTACTTTGCCAGAGAAATTGATGGATGCAGATATCTTTACTTCTCAGACACAGAATTCAGTTAATTGGTTGGCTGTTATCCAGGGTTATGCATATGATGTGTATGTACGGTGGTAATATTAACAACATGGACAGAAGAAACATGAAGTTTTTTTTTTCTAAATATTATCAGGCAAAGACTGAAAGCTGGGGTGCTGAACATATTTCCCCTTCCTCTTCCTTTGTGCATGGAAATTTTTTTTTTTTCCCCTCCTTTTGGGAAATCAGTGCCATTCTCCTTTCCAGTGGACTAGACTGTGAAATATTTGCCCTCAAGTTGAGCTTACAATTTAGAGAGAGAGAGAGATATGTATAAATATATAGAGAGATATGTATGTATGCAGATGTATAAATATATCTAGAGAGAGGTGTATATAACATATTTAAAACCTCTTGAGTTTTAAGAATTTTTGTGTGGCCTGAAGCCATGCACTTGGTGTTTTAAGTTTCCGGACTGCTGGTGCCAAGTACACCTCAGCTGCCGCTGCCGAGTGTAACTCAGCTTTCTGCACCTCTCTCCATATTCACAGATTGTGTGGGTAAACTTCACAGCAAGTGATTTGGTGTGAACTTACATGGCGACTGGCCGTCTGATTTATGGTGACTTTAGGTAGGAACATACTATGTACAGTGGATTCTTTCTATTTCTGTCTCTTTCTGGAAAACCGTATCTCCATTTATTACATGTAAAGTCTAACTGCCTGCGGTCGGCAAGGAGAGGCATCTCAGAGATGTGATGGTGAGGCTCATGACTTCTAAGTACTTTGTCCTGAACCCACAGCTGGTCCAGCCCTGCTACTGAAGTGTTCCTGCCTCTCTTGGCAACGCAACGGAATGTCCCTGCCCTGCCCTGCTATGCCAGTATGATGTAATGCTTGTGGTAAATAAAAACATTGTAGTTGAGTTAGGTTTAACATTAACTTTGATTATTGACACCTCTAATTGACTAAGATCTCTGATTAGTAGTATTTTCATAGTTTAAAAATAGTCTTACAAACTAAAGATACTGGATATGTTTTAAATTCAAAATACTGTCTGGAGGGGGAGAAGATGGCTACATGATTAATAACAATTATTAAAGCACTTGATGTGGCGTGTAACATCTTTTCCTTTATGTTACGGCAGCTTTCTTTGCTGAAGAGGTAGATGAGTGTCTGTTATGACTGCCAGAGTGAGAAAAGAGCATTGAAACCTGGACTCGGTATCAGATCATGTTTCACTAACAGAACAAGATTGATTTATTGTGTTACATCAGGGTTAGATGGACCTAGTACTGCTTCACCACATCCTATTTCATTCCCTTGTCTACTAAGTATGCAAGTACAAACAGCTTTAACACAATTCTTTACCTAGAAACAAGCCTGAGGCTTCATCCAAATACTTTTAACATATGAAAATTGAGCTGCTTTGAACTTGTATGTTTTTGATAACTGCTTGGTATGCTTCCTGGAGGATCACCTGTAGGCTTTTCTTTCCAAATCCTAATCCCTTTGATTAAGTGCCAGGACAGATAGCTCTCATTGAATAACTCCAGTCTCATAATTCTTCCTTCATTCAGAGTTGAAAGGGAGCTGCTCAAGCTTCAATAGGTAAATCCTCAGATTTAGCTAAAGTAATTCAGACACTTAGAAACTGAAATTGTTTTGTTCTGAAACAGGGTTCAGATGGGCTACTGAACATTTACATACCACTTGCTGCCAGAAGCTGTAGGATGAAAAAACAAAACAAATTTTTTAGCAAGAAGGATTAAGAGTAGGAAAACTTTGAGAACCAAACATTAAAAGACAACCTGGCATGGAAATTTAGACCCAGAAATAGAAACATAGTTACTGTGCTTGACTGGTCTTGTTTTCTTTCTCTGCAAGATCAGACTGTGGTGCTGGGCTAAACGTTCCACTCCTTCCTTAGCCCTTCTCATTAATAACTACCAACATAGGGAGTAAGCGGGGGGGGGGGGGGGGGATTT
>NW_009628170.1:7058-22567 GCF_000690535.1 Cariama cristata
ATCTTACTCTTTTTATCTTGACAAGTATGCCTGCTGGGAATAAACCTGAGCCAGTTCAAGATGCTTCTATTTAAAAATGTTTGTGGCAGGAGAGTATGACGGGGAATTAGAAATAAACCTGTTAGCTGCTGATATCTTCGGGTAATAGAGATATCTATTGCACATACATTTTTGCACACGTCATTTTGCCTATGTGCATAATGAAGCCGCTTTCTCAGTGGAGGACTTACTCTTCACCTAGGAAATATTTTCATATAAATAATTTGCCTTGATTAATTCTAGTACAACCAGAAATGGAGCAGAACAGTTAGAGAAACTACACTCAGTTTGTGTGATTCAGATTTTCATAGCTCCTTCAGCCTGAAAATTTGTTATCTTTAGCAGAATGCAACCTGCCAAAATAGTACATAAAACTGAGTATTGTAGCACCGTACTGAAGAACTAGCCCATTCTGTGAGCAGGAGATGGTGCCTCCATAGCTAGAACCACAGTTTCTACTTAGACTTGAGCAAAAACTGTTGAGTGAGTGTGCACCTTGCCAGCAGCAGACTTTCAGTCAAGTCCTTTTGTCTCTTTGCTACCAGATTGTTCCAAGATATTCATGTACACTTAATCTTGTGGAAAAACTTCTGCCCCCCAACCCCCCGACTCCCTTACTTCTTGTTGCCACGGTAGGCCGTAGTGTTATTTCTGCAGCACTTTGGCAGGTAAACCATGCTAGCCATTTGAAGACATGGCTTCTTTGGAATTAATTATAGACCTCAAAAACTACAAGAGTATATTAAAAATTAGGAAATATATAAAGCAAGCCAGCCCCCACAAGTATGGGGTAGTTATGACTGTTCAGATCACTTTCCGCTGTGACAATAATGTTTAACTTGATTTTTTTTCTTTTAAGATGACTGTGTTTTTTTCAAATCATATCCTCAATATCAAGAAACTTGTCATTGAGTTACATCTCAGCTACGTCAGTATGCTTAAGTTTGGAAATGAAATGGTATCTGGCTGCAACTAATATGCAAAAGCAAGCAGGCAAGATGGCATAGATGAGCAAGAGTTTTGAAGGACACAAGTGCTAATTTCTTTTGATCTAGAAAATATTTACATATGTAAATTATTAGAATTTCAGTCTTTTCTGAGAAATCTTACTGCAAATACGATAGCAACACGTATTGTCTCAAATCAGCACTAACTCAGTATTGCATACAGACGAGGTCATCTCTGTCTAGTATCATGAGGTTTTATAAGTTCTTAGCTCTAACTTACTGATTCTTTAATTTTATAAATGAATCCAGTAGGTCTTCAAATTGTTATGGCAATGACAACTTGAGAGTTCTGGTTAATGAGATAATAACAAAAGTAGTTTGGTTAAATAAACTTTGAAGCAGAAAGCCTGAAGGCTTCTTGTTATTACCTCATTAACAAGAAATGCCATCAGGTTATTGTTATTATCCTGTAATGGTTCTCCTTCTTATCACTCTTGCATTCTGATCAGCAAGGATATTTAATGAAATCGCAATAAATTTTAAGAAATTGCATGTATCCAAGCAAGACTATAAACTAACAGAAAGATTTAACATTTGAACATACACCTTTGAAATGGAGAAAGATTCTGCGTGTTCTTACGACAAAGCTTTGGAATGAAAGCAAAAGTTTATGACACATTTTATTACACCTGTAAATCTGAAAGCTTAGCTATAGTTTTTAATTTTTATTTTGCCTCTATAACTATTTTTATACCCCTTTTTATAGCTGACTGGTCCAAGGTTTAAAATAAGTTCTGCTGGGAGTCTATGCCCCATTAGTCTTCTATAATAAAATGTGAACCTGGCTAAAATAAAACATGATGCCTTAAGAGCAATTAAGAATGGTCTTTTGTAGATAACTGTAACATGAAATACAATCACTATTTTTATTAATGGATTTGGGAAAAGCAGCTCAATGATTTATAGCAGAAGAGTGGGTTATTTTACATTTTTATTTCTTTTATTTTATGTCTCACTCTTCAAAAAACCTTTTAAGACCCCTGAAATAATCAGATTCTGTGTTTCAAATGTTTGTCATGTTAATGTGAACCTCAGTGTCTGTTTATTTAGGTAGTGCTATGATGTCAGCTAAGAAGGTGTCCTGTTTTTTGCAGTTTCTCCAACCCCCAAAAAGTGTTATTTTTGAAACAAAATCTTGTTGAATGTTTTATAAGAGTGATAAAATGTAAAAGCTGTGCTTTGTACTTTCTAATGGCGGGATTTGTAGGACACAGACATAATCTCCCGGGCATTGTCTGAACACAAAGCATAGCATCTCATTAACGCATAGTTTCTTAAAAAGTATCAACATAGTTGGCAGACGTTTCTCTAATAGTATGAGAATAGTGTCTTTGTGATTATTAGATTAAGCTTCTAATAACTTGAAGTCTTGAAGATCTGTGTTTAATATGGCTGGAAATGGAATCTGCACTGTTAAACTTGGAGAAGTAGTAGTCCTTATGTTTGAAACATTTAGAAAGACTTCAAGGACAACTCTCTCCTATTTGGATTTTAATTGTACTTAATATGCTGCTTGCAAGCAAAAAGTGGAAATTTGGTGTCATTATGAATGAGGGGAGAAGGACAGAGAAGTGAAAGGCAAGGCTGAAATGACCAATATCTTTTCTCATCTCCTTGAGACCGTAAACGCTGTCAATAATATGCGGGGTATGTACTCCTTTGGAGGCCCTGTTTTCCGAAAGGCCTGAAACCACCTTCTGGGTTTCTAGTGGCAAATCGCAGTTAGCTAGAGGGGTGTTATACGTATGCCACTTATATCTCAATATCTGTCGTGGGGACTCGCAAAATCTTGAGGCACCACAATCTTGGTTACGCAAATTTAGGTATGCATTTTCTAGACTTTATACTAGTATATTTATATCTCAAATAAGACATTGATTAATATGTGCTAGTAAGTGTGAGAAAATGTTTGAATAAGGGTAGCTCCTTGTGTCTTTCAAACCTATTTTTCCCCAGCAGAGCTGTGTGTACCATGAAAGCTGTTAGCATGTATAGAGAAGGGCCACAGCGATATTCCGCACTAGGTGACTGCTGGCATTTAGCAATGCAGGATCAAGGTGGACAGAGCATGTGCCTTGTAAATGAGAGAGTTTACACTCCTCTAGGCTAGGTAAGTTGGCAAGCCTAAATTCAAAAAACTGAAATGGAATTCATGCCCTGTATTGACATCTGGAAAAACAATCAAAATCCCGTTAGCTAAGCTTGTCTTTATATATATGTATAGTGTTTATGTACCTGTGTGTGCATGTGTATCTATATGTACGTATTTTTTTACCTATATATGGGGGGAGGGGGGATTTTAGTGTAGAAGAGGCTCCTTATGCTTCTGAAGGGTAGTGTGAGTATTGTCACTGGCCTCATGTTGCTTTTTGTTTCACCTGCCATGAGAAAGAACAAGTTTTAGATGAAGTTTCTTCTACAAGAAATACTACTTCCACAACTGTGTGGAAATACACAATAGGAATCAGTAGCCTAATGCTTCCGCACTGACAGTAAAGTGTAGTTGCAAATGAAACAATTTATTTGATTTGTAAGCACATTCGCAAATGTTGTTTTGACAGCCTTCTAGTTTACACCCCAAATTTTGTGGTAGCAATGAATTTTGGGGTTAAACCTTCTGGCCCAAAACCAAGGAGTGGTCTTAACTGTTTTTCAATGCTTGGCCCTAAGTATTATTTGGTAGAAACAAATAGTAGCTGACATACACTGTGCTAGTAATATCCTCAGTCTGCTGAAACCAGATCCTTCCCTAGCCAAAGCAGCACCCTATTTTGGGACATGCTGGCTGGCCCCACATACGTGGGCAGTTAGTCACCTGGAATTCCACCCGCTTGACTTTCCATCCCCAGGGACTCGGCTCCACGGCTCAGTGCTAGCTGCTGTTGGCACAGGCCCTTCAGTCAGTCAAAATTCTGGTCATTCTTCAAGATAAGATCTGAAATAAACGTTCCTTTGGAAAACTTATATGGTTGCCATAGACATAAGAATTCAGCCTTCATTTCAAATCAGCAGCACATAAGAGTCACTACCTGTGTCTTTCAGAAAATGTTGTGTGGATTTATGCAGAGATTCATAGTCTGGAGAATGAGGAGCTAGGACATGGATTTCTTTGGCTTTACTTACTTCACAAAGGTAGCAAAGAAATGTTAAAGACTAAGTCAAGAAGTTGCAAGGGATGTGGGGGTGGAATCTAGTGTGTAGATTCTCTTTATACATGATAGGATTTGTACTCTGAACTCGTCTAGTACGGCTCTGAAATGTACCACGGAAAGTCTAACAGGGATGAAGGGTAAAGTAGCCTGAGGAAAAAAGACTGTATTGAGAGACTCAGCAATCTACCTGTGCAAATCCATATACCCCAAATCTGCCTCCAGAAGAGACATGGGAAAATCAGAATGGCTAAAAGGTATTCTGTAAACTTCCAGAAGTGTCTTTCTGCTCTCTGGAGTAGTTCTGTAGGAGCAAAGGGGTTGTCATACTGTGCTGTATGATCTGAGCTATTTGGCAATGAAGAACTCGGTTCTGTCTTGAGCAAATCTAAATATAATGCCATTAATCTGGATAGTATACACAGAATGATCCCCACCAAATTCACACGGTGATATATAATTTAAAGAAAAATATTTTTTTGACATCATACTACAGGAGCATGAATTTGCTCTTACTGGTTTACAAAGGTTGTATATTAGATATTTTTCTTTTCTCTGTATGGCTCTGAAAATAATCATTGAAATGAATGATAATTGTCATTTTGCTGTAGCACTTTATCTTACGTTAGCATAATATTTTTAGTCATCTTTCACTGCTTTTATCAACACGGCCAATTTCCAAGGGTTTGTTAATGGTTTACTCTATGCTGTGGAGGTGTACTTTCATGTGATGTTTCTCTTACTGAATCTGTCAACACGGTTGGGAGATCTGCATGATAATTTAATTATCACTGTGTTTTTCACATTATTGCAATTAAAAGCAACTTGCAGAACAAGTCAAACAGTTCACTATGCTCATACAGGCTAAAAAGACTTCTCAAAACCAAATAGTTCGTATTTTGGAGACAGGAGTGGCTGTGGTTGAAGGGAGTGTGTGATCACTGTACAATTTCTGGTCATCACTGATGACTGCTTTTTTCCTTTTTCTGTCTTTTCCCCTTTGCCAGTATAGCTATTAAAAAGGTTTTATAAATGCAACAATAAATCTTTTTTTAGCTTTTAGAATTTTAAAACACTTCAGACATTCTTGAAGGACAGTATGCAATGGAAATATGGTGGATTGTATTAAACAAAATAGATACTTTGTTGTCTTATTAGTAATATTCACTTGAGAGTGAATAATAATAAGAGTTAAGACGTAGAAATCTGTTCAGGGCCTTTGCTTGAGAATTTGTGTTGCTGTGCTTCCCCATGTAGTTTCTTCACTCTGCTTAGCTGCTACTCAGCGTTTTATTTTCAAAACAGGCAGTATGATTCAGACAGTAGCCCTGTATTTTAGTCTTCACTGGAACTTGTCATTTGTATTCATATTTTGCATCATGCAAGTTTCCCAATATGAAGAAATCCAGGGCGAGACTGATGTCTGTGAGAACGTTGCTATTAACTACAGCAGACCCAAGATTTCATCCAGGAATTTCATAGAGATTTTGCTTGTTTCAGGTGCAGAGCTGCAAATACTGCCTAGGATTACAGAGAACGTATATATCACATTTCAGAGGAAGTGACCTAATAATCTTATGGAAAATTAGATGCATGCTAGGGATTAATTATGTAGAAATGGATGTTGGTACTATTCAGGTTTAGAATTAGAATTCTAGATACTTAGTTTCTTTGATTTCTCTTAATATATATGGCTAATCAGCACCAGCTAATAACTGTTTCTGGCACGATTCATAAGGTGGCTATTCACAAACTTGTCAACAAAAACTGTTATCACTACCATGCCTTCTTGGCATTTCTGTTGGCATTTATATTCTTTCTATATATTCTGTTTGTGATGTGTAAGTATTTATTATGGTATCACAGAACTATTTTTTTAAGATAACAAAACAAAGTAGAGGAGCATAGGAAGAAATAATGTTGCTATTTGGAATCAGTAAATAAATTTGTATATTCATTGAGTAGTTATATTTTTAGTTCTGTTCCTGTGAGATATTCTGTATTGAAAAAACATTTTTTTATACTCCTTATGAACAGACAATAGGTAAGCAAAGCTTAGTTTGATTTATAGGGCTCACCATTGACACTCGTTGCTCATGCACAGTAACACGTGCCTTCAGCTCCCTCTTTATGTGCAGTAGATCTCCAATTAACACTGTGCTGTTTTGCACATCTGCAGCAGCTTTATCTTCAGCCTACTGTATTGCCACTCTTAGCTGTCTCGATACAACTATTGCGTGTGGTGGGATGCATACTGTCTTGAATATTTACAAGTGTAGAATTTTGGGGGTAAAGCTGTGTTATCAACGTTCTTATGTTAAAATGATTCATAAAGGACCTATACTTCCATATAGAAAACTGAAAATAGGCCTTTTCCTGTCCACTTAGTTGTTGAGTATAAGTAGCACAAAAATAATTTTTTTATCAACTTTTTTCAAATGTTCGTATTCTCTTCTAGGAATATCTTTTGCTTCTTCGTAGTTCATAGAAGTTACCTTGTGCTTGTATGTACCAACGTATGTGGCATTCAGTTCTGTGCCGATTGTACTGAGACACCTGATGTTGTTGATGTTTTCCTCTTAAATACCATAAGTGATATGAAATATGCACAAAGGACTTCCATAGAGAGAGAAACACTTCTTTAAAATTTAGTTTACACAGTTTTGAGACAAAGCAATCCACAGAGTGGTTGCTGAGATTGCGTAGACAGGCGGTTGTGCTTTCCGTAATTTTTAATTGCTTTTTAAATTATGGACTAGAAGCTATTTGACGTGTTGAAGGCGGCTGAGGCTTTCTGTGATTCGTGCTCTGTTTTGGAGGCTCTGGCTGAAATTTCGTAGTCCCTTCAGGAATTCCCTCAGTGAGTTTGGATGACTCTCTTTGTGAAATGTGAGAAAGCATTAGTTAGCTAACTGCAAAGAGCAGCTTGTACTGACAGGAGAATAGATGTTTCTGGTCTCCATGCATGAGGTATATTTAAAATCACATTTACTCACAAGCTAAATTATTTGCTTGCCCTACACTAGCATATGATGTTCGAAGGATGCTGGGAACACTACCAACAATCAAAAGATTTTTAGTGAAATGTGTTAGTGCATTGAGGCTGGGTTAAGGAACTCTGTTATGAATGCCCTTTCATCAGGAGATACTAAACTTCCTTGTCTTCATTTAAGGACAAATGTTAGATCATTTTTCAGTAATGCTAGATCTTTTTTTTTTTTTGCTAGAGCGGATAATGTTGTGACAGTGTTTCAGTGCTGTTGATTTTTCCTGTAAATTACATAATGAATGAAAACATTTCAAAGGCATAAACTATTTACTATGGAGGTATGGAGGTGTATTTACTCTGCTTACTTAAATCCTCATATTTCCCTTGCAAAATTTCTTTGAAAGTCTGTAAAATAATTTTGTGTATCATCTGTACACTATAAAGAAAAAAGATACTATGTTTGCACAGAAGAGGGGAAAAAAAGAGCATTTCAATAACATAATAAATAGAAATGCTTATGTCCCTTTTGTCAAAAAAAAAAATCAGCTCTGTATATTTTAAGGCATATTAATAGTGTGGCACACTGAGAGGTTTTCTGTAGAAGGATTAATTTAATCTTTGTGTTCTGTTGGACGCTGCCTGCCCTGCTTTTGAGAACTGTTTTTTGAGAATATAGTTGCTTCAAGTCAGATGAAAAAGGTCCTAAGAATGCAATAATGTTGGCAAAATGGAGTTCTTGAGAGCACTGCATTATCCTTGCGTGTGAACTTTTAGTAGTTTGATTTTCTATCAGAATGAACAAGGGTTGAAAGATGACTGGTTAAACTTTATCACTCAGCTCTTACCATTTGAAGTGTTGGGTAAAGAACCGTACCGCAGGGGACATTCTCTACATGGCAAGGTCTTCCTGGTTTGCCACCACAGAGGACTGACTGCAAGTCACTCCTTGCCAGCTCGTGGTAAAACAGACCCAGTCCCTGTGTTAGGTCATGGATTAGAGATACATGCTCTTCTAAATCAAATTAAGCGTTTTCTGGGCATCTGCTTCTTATCACCAAGATTCCTAAACTGCTAACGCTCGTTACCATGAACAGAGAAAGTCATCTTACTGGGGCACTGAATAACTGCATATGGGTTTTGTATGCTTGTGGACATGTTATGTCCATGCTGCATCTACATGGCTTTGAGGAAGAAGGCGTTTTGTTGATCTGCTTGGGCTCATGTTTGTATAATTACTGCAGATGCTTTTAAGAAGTAAAATTTGCTTTCAGTCTTCCCTCAAGTTTTGAAGTTAAGGAGACTTCTTTGCCCCACTTGTAAAATTTATTGCGAGATCTACCTGCTAAAAGTGCTGAGCAGGACTGGCAGAGAAAGCTACAAGACAGCATAGTTTTGTCTGTTCTCCCCAGATCCTGTGGAAAAACTATTAGAAAAGAATTTACATAGTGAAGTAAAGGTCCGTGTTGTTCTTAAGAAATAGGAAGGCAAGTTTAAGTATGTTACATAGAAGTGAAGGTCCGTGTTGTTCTTAAGAAATAGAAAGGCAAGTTTAAGTATGTTACATAGGAGTTAGAGTAGGTAAAAAAAAAAATAAATCAGTGAAAGGAAATTAATAAAAACTGAGGTTTATATGTGAATCATTCTGGCTTAAAACAAATGTGCAAAAATAAGCATGGCAGTCAATGTTAACGTAAGAGTTCTTAAGATCGATGAAATCCATTTGTATTGCAATAATCAAGCAGCTCACTTGTTTACAGCTGAAGTGTTAAAGTCAAGTGACTGAAAGAGTTAAACACCTGGAGCAAGTCTGCTAAACTGCTACGCTGGCTTTTGGCAGGAGTAGCAGCATGCAGAGAGAGTTTTTCCTCCATTATGGTTCAGTTCAGTGACTAATTCATTCAAAGCTGAGAAACCAATTGAGATTTGAAGATGCAGGAAAGCTTATTTTCCTATTCTGACCTTTAAATATATTGATACATAAGAGGACTTGAGCTACAAGTTTTAAATGCTTGCAGGATGTGAAAAACAAAAATAAAATAAATTTTGTTTTTATTTTAATTAAAATTAAAAAAATAAAAAACAACTGTTCAAAACATTATCAACTTGTACATTTTCAATTCTTTTCCAAATGTAGACCTAAATCACGCTTGTTGTCATTTTTACTGTTTAAATAATCAGTAATTATTTCCAAAGGATGGAAAAGTATAGAATTGGCTAAATATATTTTTGTCAATTCTATGTTATACTTACCTATGTCTTTCAAATGTTTTAGTTATTGTACTAAGTTGTCAAACAACATTTTTTAATAGTTACTAGTCAGCAATATTTTTATAAGAAAACAACTGCAAGTTGTAATTAGTACTTCTCAGCTTATTGCAAAGAATCCCTTCCTTTAGTGGTTCCACTTCTGTTTACTTAAGTGATGTTGTTCCTCTGAGCTAAAACTATTCTTCCTTGACAAAATATCAGGTTCACGTGTCAGATCTTGGGCATTTACAGATAGCAATAACTGATCTATAAAAGTATCTCAGGTTTGTCTATATGAAAATAAAAACTTTTTTAAAAAGGCTAGAGGTCATATATGTTTTGATAAATTATATTCTTTAACCAGATCTTTTGTATTTTTCCTATACTCGTAAAGGCAAGTTTAGACAAGGAAGAAGTCCTGTGTATATTCTCAAAATAAACATACTCTAAGCCCACTTCCTAATTTGTTGAATGTGTTTGGGAAGTTTGGAATAGAGGTTTAGATAAAGAGATGGACTTACAGAGAATTGAATTACAGGAAATACTCAGTTTGAAGTTTTAATTTTAGTTTTTCCTCACCTTTTGATTCTGGAAGTCAGACATAAGTTAGAATATTTTTAATCTACTATCTATAGTTGGCCATGATCTTATAGTTACCTAAACAAAGTCTTAAAGCAGTGTTCACCAGAATGCATCCAGTACTGGTTGAATAAGATTGCAAAGGATTTTTTATTTTTTTTTTTGAGAATTGTAATTATACATAAATAATTTTTTTCTAGTTTGTTAAGCTCTATTTCATCCCTCTATAATTTCAAGTTCCATAACCTTTTCCTTCTTATTTCAAGAGATATTTTGAATATGAAAATATCATGTTAAAACTTATCAACCCTTCATCAGACTTTTTAAAACCTAAGTTAGAATTCTGTTTCTAAGATAAACAGATTTGGATCAGAAAGGTTTTCAACTAGCTGGTATTCATTTTGGCTGAGAGTTCAAGCAATGTCTTTAATCATATTTTTGTTGATTATTTATTAGTTTCTGTGGGAAATCAAAGGACAGACAACCTAAAATATGTCTTCCATAAAATACATCATGAATCAGAAGCTGTAGCAAAGAATTTCTAGGAAGTGTCTTTCATGTACCGATACGAACTGATTGAGAGATAAAATATACATCTTTAGTGTGTGTATAACATGCAAATGAAGGCTGACCCAAAAATGGAAGACTCCACTCTCTGGCTGGAGTAGAATTTGTATTGCAGTACTGGAGTAAGAAAATCTGTCGTGAGAGAAAAGAGTATTTCTGTTCTGTTCTATGTCATCTGAGGGACAATGGTTAAAACTAATGCAAAACATAAAAGAAAACTGGCATAAAAGTGCAAGTTAAGAATACATTGGCTACTTTTGGAAATTTTGCCAAATATGTGTTTCCGTAATTGGCATGTACTTATATGGGGTAGTAATAAAATTTACTATAATCTAATTATAGCTGTGAAACCCCAATCAACTTTTAGCAATCATTGTCTATACATTTGAATGGTGGTAGCCAAAGACTAGCTTTAGTACTAACACTAGCTGGGAGAAAATAATATCTTAACTGTAGGAATGTAAAATATGCTGTGCATTCTATTGCAGACATCAGCAGTAGGAAAAAAAATAGTTATTAGAAAATGTGATTATGTAAAACTAATTCTGGATTTTAAATCTTCTGCTGAAGAAATACTATTCTAAGATTTTTACAACTTCAGTAACGCGTATTTCATTCAGGAATCTTTGTAGTCACTGAGAAGCACCATTATCTGATGTTACAAATAAGAAGTGTTTAGCTGGTTTCTAGTGGACATTTCAGGTCTTTGAGCTTTTCTAGCTTCTTCAGTTTGCAGGGGATTTCGGTCTGCTTCTCCCTTCCTGCCCTTCCCCAGTCCTGCTGCATGCACGTTATCTAGGTTTCTTACTACTCTAGTAATGGGGTACCTGTCATCAGCGATGTAAATTTTTACTGCACTGGTTTGTTGATACAAACTGAGCAGACAGAATGCCCATCATCAAATGCTATGGCAGGATGCTGCTGGCTGCCTAGGGAAGGAGGAAAATACTGAGAAAGTGACACACAGCCCACCCCCCCCCCCCCCAAAAAAAAAAAAAAAACAACAAAACAAACCAACACCCACTAGAGAAAAAAAGAAAATGGCAAGCAGATTTGTGCCAAATTTGTAGTGGAATTTAGATTTTCAAATAAAATGCACTGACAGTTTAATAAAAATAATTTAAGTATTGAATTTATTAATTAGAAACAATTATTTTTATCAGCTTTGTTTCCAATTTGAGTGTCAAATACATTTTTCTTTATGTATATCAGTGTGGCAGTTAGAAATAGTTCTATTCTTTTTTCCTCCCACCACAGGATAACAGAAAGCAAAAGACAAATACAACATTTTTATAAATTAAGTAATATAACATTTTCTTCATTTTGGATTGCAAAGCAATCAAATATAACAAGAATATTGTTGTTCTGAAAAATATATCAAGCTTTTTTCAAAAAGCCATTTTTTTAAGGGGGAAAAGTAATTTCTTTTAATTCTTTAGCGTTTCTTTTGGAAGATTTATGAAGGGCAGAGTCTGCTGGAGTATTAAAACAGAGGTTTAGTCCTGTATTTGGAATTGGGTGGTATTTGGCAGTCTAAATATTGGTGCTGCCAAATATAACATGATTCACACACTACTAATAGTTTCTATTTAGCCATATGTGAGATTTTGTAAATGTCTATGGAAATTGTGCAAGACTCATTTGGGGGGGGGATGATCTAAATATGCAAACAGAAACTGTGTCCTCATTCTGTATCCTAAGGCAAGATCTCTGACTAAGAGAGAGTACAAGCCACTAGCCAAAATAGGGCATAGTTTTTATTTTGAGACCAGTATCATCTTCAGTGTAGAAACTCTGCCGATCCAAACAGTGAACTCCATTACCTTGTGCTCCATTTTCATTTAATGAGCCAAATGCTTGAGGTAAGCGTCAACTATTTATTATTGTCTTTACTAGAAATAAATTAGATGCACACTTTCAAATTAGTTTGTCCATGCAGCCCTACATTTACATGCCTTCATCAAGAAGGCGAGAGATGTTACTGCAGTTTATTTCGCTTGTGTCTCTTAAGATAGAGCAAAGCCTGTTGTTGTGTTTTCCTCTACCCTTTTAATAAATACTTCTTTTTCTCTTTATTGAAGCTAAGTGATTTAAGGACACTTGGGAGCAAGGATTTTTATTTTTTTTAATAGTCATTATTTAGTTTCTAGATATATTGGTGAGGAAACAAAGATTACCTTGTTCATAAGGGAATTGGTGCCCCAGGTTAATGTCCAGGTGTTCTTTCAACTGATGTCTGAGACTAATTTCTTCCTGGCCCTCTGCTAACCAGCTGAAGCAGGAGCCCAGCTGGTGTATCTTCACTCTTGCATACCAACATCTTTCACTGATTCACAGATTTCCTCATATCCTCAGTACTTCCTCTACTGCTTAACAATCTTTGAGCAGTAGTTTGAAGATAACTGCAGTTGTGCTTTGCAATGGCTGCACCTGAATCAAGGAATGAATGATTATTTTTTTTAAAAGAAAATCTCATAATGATCCTCATAAGCTCCATTTGTCAAAAGATCATAAATTTGAGAACCCATCAAGGGTTTGCTAAAGAAATGCTTAACGCTGAATATTATCTGGTTTGAATCTTGCGAGTGTGGATGGCATTTTAGCAGGTAATGCTACAAAGAAGAGTTTCTAGTATATTTAATTCAAAGGTTCAGTTTCTTCCATTCTCACACACACACACACACACAGAGATACACTTACCTGCTACTCTCTGTCAAAGTTCACAGTTTCAGTCACTTTTTGCCTGCTACACATAGGCATCAACTATGTCAATCTAAAAATACACTAAGCAACAGAGACATCAATCTGTTTACCGCATTCTCAACTTTATGATGCATATATTGTGTATTTGGGTTTTTTTAAGCTTCTATGCAAGGTTTGCAGATCTTCTGTATTCCCTGTTTGGTGTATGACCCACTTGAATAAGGGAGGTAGTAAACATAAGATGGAAGCAGGTGAGGGGACAGAAAAGGGGCAGCCATCAATTTCAGCTGCATCTTAGTAAAGAATTCACTTACCCTGAGGGTACATGGAAAGTGGAAGCTTGAGAGTCGGGGTTTCTTGTGGGAAGAGGTGACAAAGTAAGTGATCTCTGCAGGTGCTGTTTGCTTCTGAAGTAGGAAGAAAGCAGGTGCACTATGTATGTGGTGGAAAATGTTAGGTGGGTGTATACAGAATACAGAAAAAGAAATTTAACCTCATACAATAAACACTAGTTTGAGGAAACAGGCCCTGAAGAACACTGTCAGGGAAGAACAGTGGAGTCATGAGAGATTGACTGAAAGGCTTAAGTCTGAAGTAAAATAGCTTCAGACTTCTCATAAGCCAGGATAAAACTTCACAGTTCAAAGTGCTTCTCATTACTACTATGGATGTATTAGTGTGATGTTATTTGTTTGTATATAATTGAATTGTACCGTAAGAAAACAGATTATGTACATTTGGACATTTAGACCAAATAATTGAATTCAGAGCAAGTAACACCTAACTGCATCAGTTATGAAGGACTGGTAATGAAGATGTGGAAAGAGAAGGAACTCCTTATATACCAGAATGTCCATGTAACTCCCATCTCTGCTTCCATGGTACTCATTCAGACTTTTCTGTCCCTGTCAGCAGTACAAACATTTAAATCACTATTAGCAACTATGGGAGAGGGAAGGTGGAAGCTACTTACAATGGCTTGTATAAAGGTTTGTTGTTTGAACAGCTCTTTAAAGCAACCCCCTGAAAAGATTTCTTTTGTATTGTCTGCAAAAACTAAAGTGGAGGTCGCTGAGTTATGTTAATTATCTCATGTATGTGTACAGTATCTTCTGGGGTTTCTTAAGTTCCACAAGGACCTTCACAGCATAACTACATGTTCTAATTATATAATCACACATTTACACCACTTATGTCATTAAGTATAATTGCACTTGTTATGTGAACATGCCATGATAGAGCAAAAATTACCTTGAGAAAAACGATACAACAGAATCTTAATTAAAAGACCATCAAGTATGTAGGATGTGCTTACCAAAATATAGTATATACTGCAGGCTAAAAGCTTACCTGATGCACAAGTATTTGCAAAATCTCAGTGTTTTCTTATGCATGCACTTTACCTTAATTTGGGTGCAATTTTTGTTGTGTATGTTAAACTCATCTAATGTCTGTGCTACGTGGAAATAATACTAGTAGTTGAGAACTGTAGTTCTGGATGTAGTCAGATAAACCTTTGTGTATGAATTCTGCTGTGATATTTAGCTAAGGAAATATGACCTAAATGACTTGATAGTTTTACAAGACTACATTATAGAAGAACGTAGTGCAGGAGTTAGTGTGTGGCATAAATCTGCAGGTGACACTCTTCTTTCTGTTCCTGGTGTGGTCTTGTCAGCGCAGAGGTATTTGCATGAATCCTAGGACATTGGTGGAACAACAGTTTTTTGGATGAGACAAAGTTCTGTCTTTGAGGTATTGTGAAGATTCCTAGCCTGTATTCCACAAGCACTATAGTGTCATCTCTAAACATATGGAGGAAAAGAAGGTTATCAGTAGTCAACATGAAGTCACCAAGGGGAAGTCATGCTTGACCAATCTATGATGGCATGACTGGCTGGGTAGATGAGGGGAGAGCAGTGGATATTGTCTGCCTTGACTTCAGCAAGGCTTTTGACACTGTCTCCCATAACATCCTCATAGGTAAGCTCAGGAAGTGTGGGTTGGATGAGTGGGCAGTGAGGTGGATTGAGAACTGGCTGGACAGCAGAGCTCAGAGGGTGGTGATCAGCGGTGCAGAGTCTGGCTGGAGGCCTGTGGCTGGTGGTGTTCCCCAGGGATCAGTTCTGGGTCTGGTCTTGTTTAACTTATTCATCAATGACCTGGATGAAGGGATGGAGTGTACCCTCAGCAAGCTTGTTGATGATACAAAACTGGGAGGAGTGACTG
>NW_009628171.1:0-1805 GCF_000690535.1 Cariama cristata
GATGGTTTTAAACTAGAAGAAGGTAGATTCAGACTAACTATAAGGAAGAAATTTTTTCTGATGAGGGTGGTGAGGCAGTGGCAGAGGTTGCCCAGAGAGGTGGTAGATGCCCTATCCCTGGAAACATTCAAGGTCAGGTTGGATGGGGCTCTGGGGAACCTGGTCTGGTGGAAGGTGTCCCTCTGTGCACTGCAGGGGGTTGGACTAGATGGCCTTTAAAGGTCCCTTCCAACCCAAACCATTCTGTGATCAATCACAGACACTGTCTGAATCTTTAACCGGGAAACTGAAACCACCCTGAAAGAGTATTTGGGGCATCCTGCTTCATACCTTTCTGCGTGGATTGCAGATGAACACGAGTGCTATAGTTGACGAGAGCAGCGGTGAGCAGGGAGAATTAGTTGCTGCTTATTTCTAAACAGTAGCAAGTGAAAACTCTTGGAATTAATGCTCTGAAGTGGAATGGTTTGGGTTGGCTTGCGTGCCTGTCACTGAGCAGGTTTTTTTGGCATGAAAGATTTTTTGAGACTGTGTAAGAAGGAAAGCAACTGGAGTGTCAGTGGAATCTGCAGGGCAACCTGTTGAGTGCTTCCTGTGGTGGTGAGGGAGTGGTTTTGGAGCAAACAGCAAAAAGGAGAGCTTTACTGGAATAAATTTACGGTCAACTTTAATTCCGTTCGAGCACACTGGTGCGTGAAGTCTTTAATATGCTTCTGTTCCTTGTTTACAATTCAAGAGCACCTTCGCTTTGGTGAATCACAGAAACATACTTCCCTCCCATCCCCAATGAACAGTACTTTCCTATTCAAGAAGCATCTTTTGAGAAAGTGAAAATACGGAATGGGAAGAGGGATACAGAAGTCAAAGGAAGACCTCTGCGTGTTGTCAAGAGGAGCTGAGAAGACTTTTTAAGCTCTTTGGGAGGGAGAACTGATAAGACGAGGACAAAGCAAGCATCAAGTAAAACAGCTAAACATTTGCAGCCTGCCTGTTCCAAGGCAGTGTCACTAGGGAGGTTTGTCTCCCTTTAACGCAAGGTGGTGGCAGCAGCATTCCCGACGGGTGTGGTGGATCCTGAGTAATGCTGCCGGATCACAGCTCCCTAGGTACAGTGAGCGCCTGGGGACTGACCGCTGGGAACAAGCGGTATGCTGGGCAGTGCCTGGACTTTCCCCTCTTCAATGTCCCGATCCAGATTTTACCTGGCAATGCAGAATGAACAACTATGAATTGTATTATTAATAGCTATTTGAGCTCTGAATTATTCTGAGTGGTTTCTGTGCCGATGGCCAAGCCGTGATGGGCCAAACCTGATGTAACGGTAACCTGCTGGGTATTGGCTAGACCAATCCTTAAGTGTAAAGTTTGAAAAGTTTACCAGGCTAATCTATTAAACAAAGCTGATCCAGTAAACTCGGACTGGAGCACGACCAGTACTTAGAGTGGCTACAAATATATGTATTTTTTTTGTTTGATGTTTGCAGTTGTGAAATGGGGTGTGTGATGGGTTAGCTTGTGCAATAGGGAATGATGTTAAACTTAGCGGTGCAAAGCTTTGTTCTTGGGGTTTGTGGTGATGTTCAGTTCCAGGTCAAATACTGTGAAAAGGCAACTTGCAGAAGCAGTGCAGTTCTGGACCAACTGCTCACTGAAAGCAGTGGAGGTGTGCTTTCTTTAAAAAAAACCCAACCAACCCAAACCAACCAAAACCACATAAAACCAACCAAAAAAACCCTAGCAAAACCCCCTTCTCTTCTCTTCTCTTCCTCCCACCGCCCCCCCCCCCCCCACCCTTTTTCTAGGTA
>NW_009628171.1:1836-3818 GCF_000690535.1 Cariama cristata
AGCTGAATTTCCTTCAAGACACGTCCTTCAAACTTTGATCCTTCAAGCCCACTGCACTTCTTCCCTCCTGCTGTAGTTTCCATCACACCGACTGTACCAGAATCGGGGAAAAATGTCTGCCCGACTTTGTGTTCATCTAGATATGTCTTTCCAGTTTTATCCACTCTTGTGTACTTCAGTGAAATAAATGGTTTAACTTGCTCTACCTACTTCATTGTGAAATGTAAGTGAGGAGCCTGGAGATCAGCTTAGCCAAGCATGCTGATGTTTAGGAAAACTTACCTTGGTGTGGAATGGACTGGGACACAACTACATCGTGCATAAATATATGAATACCACTTGGGAATCTTGAGAGATTAATACTTTTATGATTTGAGATCAGTGCTTTTCTGATCTGAACCTGTTTAGGTTGTAAAAAACCAAATATAGATTGCCGGTGATATCACCCAGAGGCAAAAAACGATGTCTCGTGTCTGATCTGATGAAAGGGGGTATGCTCAAGGTCTTCTAAGACCTGGAAATCCTTGAAGGCTTTATCTCTTTGTGGGGAATCATCTCTGGACAAACTTTCTTGGCCCTTTTTTTGCCTTCCTCCACTTTTGGAGTGATTAGTGTTTTATGACTGTCTGTTGATTTGTGTGACAGCAGTATCTCTCTAGGCTAACAGTTTCATTTAATTTACTGTCCTAGTCTGAGTTGGAGTAGGAACAAATGTGTCTTAACAGGATTTACTCAGCTCAAGCAGCATTAAAAGTCATTCAAGGACATATCAATCGGATAAAATCTCAGAGTATTTATTAATATAATGGGAACTTCAGTGGTCATAATACTTTAAAGGTAGATGTGTTATCTGCATTATATTAGAAAAAAAAGAAGCCAGTCAGCACAGTTGGTTTGTTAGTGAATTGCTCCTGCTTCACTGCATGCACAGTTGCAGGATTCTCCCTCTTATCTCTTACATGAGAGTAAGAGCAGTGCAGAAATACTCAAGCCCCACGTCTTGAGTTTGACCAATTTGCAGAATGTGGTTCAGGGTCCCTTTGCCAGTGACAGCCATTGCTCCACATCGGTTTGGACGCGCTGCAGGAATTGGTACTGCCCAGCTGAGTGTGCCGGCTAGTGGTACGGGCACATCTGGAACAGGACACTTCAAGCACGACATGGTTCGATGGGTGACTGGCAAAACGCTGAACTGTACGGAATAGGTAATCTACCTTGTTTGATGCTGTAGAGAAAACAACACAATTTATTCTGTGCTTTCAAATGAGAGATACCCAGTAAAAATCCTTCCCAAATGCCTCATCCCTGTGCGAGAGTACTTGACAGCCGCAATCCGTTGGTGTGCCATTAGCACTCCCATGTTAGGTCTTATTTTCTTAAGTTTAGGTGGGCTCACCAGACTTCTGCAGTGGGTGAGAAATGTAGGTGAATAATATGGACTTGTCTTCGTTACGGGCTGATGCGCTTGGGTAAGCTACGTAACTGGCTCAGCGTCTATTGTCGGCTTTTAAGCACCTCATGGACAGGCTGGGTCTCTGAAGGGTTTGTCGAAAAAGCCCCAAGTCTAAGGGTGTGATTTGAGTGGTTGGGGAAGGGGGATCGCGAGCATGTTCTTATGACCTGGGAGATTTCTGGGGCATATATGACTGCCTATTTCTTGTACGAGTGGACTCCAACCACTCGCTAGGCGGGGTTTTGCAGTTTCATAGACATTTCACGCTGTCTTCTCAGAGGAGCCAAGAGCAAAAAGGTTAATAGGATTTCTCCACAGCTTGCTACGTGCAGTGGCTTGTGTTGGAGAAATCATACTTTGTTACGCAATTACACTTGCTTAACAGCACCAGTCTAAATCTTAAACTTGCTTAGTCAAGGCCTGAGTAGGGAAGAGAGTATCAACCTGGTGGCTGCCATCATGATGTTGAATTGTTAAGCAAAAAGCTTATCTTTGTCGTGGATAACTGAATAAGGAGCCAGGCTTCAGC
>NW_009628171.1:3849-31780 GCF_000690535.1 Cariama cristata
CTTGTGTGTGGAAGTTCTGGCAAAAAAAAATGTGTTTTTTACAGCTTTGCAGTTTCCAAGATCATGATGTGACTGCAAGGAGCTGTCAGACTTGAGAAATTAGAAAGGTTTGTGCTTCTTGGGAGGGACCAGTTAAAAATAACTGGTGTCACAGGAACTTGTGCGTAGCCGCCGCCGCTTGCTAGCGTGTACAAAAAGGGCTAGATTCAGCTGTCGGTTTTCAAATTAATTTCGACACTTTCATATGCATTTATTGGAAGGGCGTAATTCTCTCCCAAGTTGCAATAAGCTTAAAGTTGGGTTTGAGGATGAAAGGGGTAAGTTAGAAGCCTGGGCTCTTGTTCACTTCTGTCACTTACCGAAATGGCTCCAGGCTAGCCTCCAAATGACTTCCAATATATTGTTTGCGTCTGCTTTAAGGCAACTGATGCTGTGAGCCTAGAGGAGGGCAGGGTAGCCCAATGAGGGGATTAGACAGGAAAGAAAAAAAAGTAAGGTATCCCTGAACAACCTGGCAAAAGGTTGGCCGCCAGGCTTCCAGATGAAGGCTGCCGCTGAGCAGTGCGTGTCTGTGTAACAACAGAAGTCCAAATGATGCTTCTGTTAAGTCCCATCAGATCTGCAGTGAGGTCGCCAGGGGTGAAGGTACCGGAACGCTGCCTGCATTTAGAAAATTGAGTGGGACCTTAGGGGAGAACGCCGCCAACTAGCTGTTTCCTTCATTAGCGTTAGGGATGTTTGGAATGAAATTATGTCAACAGGAGACGGCTATTTCGACAGAATGAAGCTTTCCATACTTTGTTGTCTTCTGATGGTAAACGTAGCAGTGCTTCTAACAAATTTCACTCCAGTTGGTGTTATGTGTGCATCCTTTGTGGGAGCCCACCTGCAGATTACTGTGCTCTGACTATTTCTGGGCAACTTGGGTGACAACGCTAAAAATTCCTGTGTCGTGAGCACAGAAGTGATTCTCCCAGTGCTTTTGAAGGGCAAGCAGACATCTCTAGCTGAACCGATGTGAGTTTGGAAGCTTTTGTGCCAGCTTTTGTCTGGGCTGAGGAGCTTTGCTAGGAGAACCGGAGAGCAAGTACCAGGGAAAGTCGCTGGAGGAATAAAGGAAGCTGCACTGGAGTGGGTGAAGAATAAATTGAGGAGTCTGAGAAGGGAATTCAAAGACTTAACTTGAGCCTAGTTTCCCTGGGCTCTGTTTAATTGACAGATTAAAGGGTAAGAGGAGGAGAGGCTCCTGCTATAACGTAACTTTAGCGTAGTGACACTGGTAGCTAATTTGTCTACTTCAAGCTTTTCTTTGTGTACGAGAGTGAACTCTTCCTGCTGCCGAGGCGTACATTCACTTCCCTCCTGGGGAAAGGGCAGTTAGGGAGAAGTGGATGGCTTGCTTAAACCGTATTTGCCAAGAGCTTCTTCTGTGTTAAAGGTCTGAAATCGCGTGTCAGGCCCCAGAAGTTGCTCGCTCATTCATCTTGTAAGCAAAATGTAAGTCAGTCCCTTCTATGCAAATAGAGGACTTAATTTCCCCTAGAATCTGGCCCAACTGCTCAGCTACCTTTTTCCTGCAGAATTCCAACTGAAATCAAAATAGTCTCTGCTGTAAATGCCCTTGCCTTGCTTGTCAGCTGTCGTAATATTCCTGTACGCTGGGGACAGGTGTGGAAGTGCCAAGTCTCCTGTGAAGTCTCTGCCCATATCTCTGTTTAGAAAGTACGGGAGAAAATTGAACTTTATTCTGTCAGCAGGTAGGTATTTGGAGATCTCATGCACAAGATGAAGGGCTGGCCACAGACCTCCCCTGGGGCAGGGCACCAGGACTCCTCACGTTCCCGAACAGTCTCTTCAGGGTTTGCAGACCTTGGAGGATCTGGGTGAGCAGCCTGTGACTTTGTAGAGCCCTTGTCTTAATCACAGGAGGGCTGAGGTGGGCAGGGACCTCTGGAGCTCATCTGGTCCAAGCCCTCCGCTCAGGCAGGGCCACCCAGAGCCGGCTGCCCAGGACCACATCCCAACAGCATTTCAGTATCTCCAGGGATGGATTTCGTGAAGTATTTACCCTAACCCCCATCGTTTGCATCGAACTGTGCGCTGCCTGGTTGCGTAGGTGCTTCTGTACTTCTGTCCTTGGTATACCAAATTCAGGGACGAACTTGGTGATTGCGTGGTAGGAGCTAGCGTGTACCTCAAGCACCGATGAGCATTTGCCGGTATTATTAAGGCATTGCTAAGACTACAGATGGTGCATTTTTGTGATTATCCTTTCAGATATCACAGTACATGAGTCAACCTAATATGTAATCAAATCTGCTTTGTTCGTAAAACCTCAGCACCGTTTCCGTGGTGGGACCTGATACTGCGGAGTGGGAACGGTGGGCTTTTCTGGAGCTGCTTTTCAGAAATGGAAGTGCTTTCTGGGGTGGAGTGTTGAAAGAGGGAGGTTTGCTTTAAAAGTGCAAAAGAGCAGACTTGTCTTCGGAGGGAGGCTGGGAGTCGCTCCAGTCAAACTCACGCAAGTAAAACTTTTAATTAGATTGTAAATTTACATCCTAAAACTTTGTTTAAAACAATGCCGTTCTGCTCTACAGCCTTTTCTTCCTAATCTTTTCCAACTGTCATCTGGCTGCAGCTCAGCACTGTTTATCCAGCGTTTTTGACAGGTTTATTCTCTTACTGGGGGTCGGAGTCTATCTAGAGAATGGCAGCATAACTGGGATAAGCAGCTGAAGTCAAATAACTAAACACATTCCTCTCAAATCTACCTGACAGTGTTTTGACTCTGTTAATCTCACTTGGAAACATTCCTCTGTATGTGCAGAGTTTGGCCTGACTTCTCCGAAGTTGGTGCAGTGCCCTGCCCGATCTCTGCTCCGGGATGCTGGCTGCTGCGTCCTTTCGCCTAGACTCTTCCCAGAGGTTGGAAATGCTTTTTGCCTGCTGTTGCTGGAGCTGACAAACGTGACCACTTTGACCGCCGTTTGAGACACAAAATTTTGCCCTAAGTCAGGAATTTCTGCCTAACAAAAATCTTGTAAGTGCTGGAGCAGATGTCTTCAAAAGGTAGCGGAGAACCTGTGCAAATGCAGAGACTTCTGTCTGATATGAACGGGTTAAGAGTCTTACTGTGGTATCGGCTTGTCTAGTGGCAAAATATGCCAGAGCGTGGATCTACTCCCTCGCAAGATCTCAGGAAATAAGTCTGAGTTTATAATTGGATTGGGAGGAGGAGAGAACTGCTGCCTCCGCTAAGACGTGCATCAGCTGTCTGAAATGCTGTGGGCTGAGACTTTGGTTTAAGAAAAGAGCAATACTAGCGACCCCGTAATCCTTAACTGTAACACTCAGAAGCGTTTGTGTTGCAGGGTGAGACATCTTGGGAGAATACTGATCATTCTAAGAGGATTTTGTTTGGGTTTTTTGGTGGGGGTGTGTGTGTGTGTTTGTTTTTTTAATACGAGTAAGTGAAGGCAGCATTTAGTCCAAAGAAAATACTGGAGAAGATGCTTCTCCCGAAGGATTCATACCGGACAATGCTGTTGCATCAGGGAGAGCTAGTCCAGAGAAAGCATGTCGGGGGAGGCTGAAGTAATGAGATTAATTTGGTGGTGTTGAGTTGGACTCTGCTAGAAGACAGCAGATGCCTAAACCCTTAAGCCACAGCCCGCTGACCATTACTAACGGCTGCAGAAGCCCATCCTCGTACTGTTCAGCAAGTGCTGTAGCTGTGCAGCTCCATTCATGTCATGAATGACCTGGGGGGCTGAAAGAGGTATCTGCTGTTAAAGGGAGAACGCAACGTGGAAATTGGAGCATGAATGTAATAATTTAGGGCTTGCTTAGTGTTTGGGCTTCTGTCCTATTGCTTCATGGCATCTTTCTCTCTTAATGCAGCTGTAAGGCCTTGGATCAGGTGCTGAAAGGCTTTAGTTGTCTGTAAACTGGTAAGACTTTGAAGATCAAATTGATGCTACAGAACCTAGATTGGCTTAAGATGCTTAAGCAGCTTTGTAGCTCTTAAAATGGCTTACGCCCTGTAAAACTCCGTTGGAGTGGGGAGAGGAGCCTGACTGTTGCTGCCTGATTGGGATCTACCTGGGAAAGAAGGAGGTGGGGGAAGACCTGGCTGGAAGTCTGCCCCCGCTGCGGTTCCTGGCAGGCCTGCAGTCAGTCTTGCCTGTTAGCAGGCTCAGAAGATGCAAACTCAAACCAGGTATAGGCGAAGCAGGCAGCTGAATCTTAACAATCAACCTTGAAATAAGAGACTGAATCTTTTTGCTATGCCTCCAAACCAGCAAGTGCCTCTTCCCCCTCTTTGGCAGCAAACTCTTCCCCTCATCTTTCCCCATCCTCTTTTGCTTGCTGAATTAAGTGCTGGCGTCATGGTAGGCTTGCCAAAAGCATGGGCTGGGGTGTGCAAGTTTGGCATCTTAAACAGGACACAACCGCAGGATGTCCAGGATGGTGAAGGTGCCTACGTAGCAGCAGAACCCCGGTTTGGTTAGGTACAGATCTTGTGGATTCGTTATTTAGGTAGCTTTATCCAAAGTATTGTTTGGATCTTGTCCTAGGGTAGCCTCTGCATTCCTCCAGTCCCGAGGCATTAGTGGTAGCTTTTCCATTTTGAATTTAACTCTTTGTATGAAGCACTACTGAATACATAGCTTGGTTTCTTCAAAGCCCAGAGATGGTATTCAGTCGTACTTGAGCTGGGTTTGGTTTCTTTAGGGAAAACACATATAAACAAACTATTGTTCTGCTAGACCTGAATGTGGGAAAAGCAGCTTCTCTGCAAGGCTACCATCACGTCTTATCCTGGCTTAGCTACCAACAAGGTAGAAGTGCTTTAATGCTATATTGCCTTACTTAATTGTTGCTAGAGCCTTGGGCTAAGGTGGAAGCTGCAGACCTGGGTAGAAAGTGGTATCTGAAAAAAGAACGATGTCTGAGACTAGGCAGGCACATACCTGGTTACAGTGTTTGCTCAAATTTAACAGCTTTGCTAGCTGTGCAGGAAGTTCCCTCCCTTATGATTCACGACGTGCGCAATCTGTGCTGACTGTTGATGCTAAATAGTTACCTGGGAAAGCTTTAAGCACGCTCTCTAACCTTAACAGAGGAGATTACAACATGATTAATGGTAGGAGTTGTGATGGTAAGGCTTTGCTGAGGCTTGCCGAGCCTTCCTGAGCCACTCTGTGACATTCAGTTGAACTTGTCAGTAACTGGTTCAAGCATCCTTGACAGAAGTTAGGTACTATCATGCCTGTCTCTCAAACACCACCTTCTAAAACGGCATAGATGACTTAGGATAACTAAGAGGTTGGTACTTGAGTTGTTAAGAGCAAATGAGTACTTGTTCTGGAACAGCAAAATGCTCAGTTTTCATCTCTTGCATAGCGAGCAAAACCCCACTGCTACTTGTCTCCGGAGCAGGTGCGTCCTTCGGCTTCAGGATCTCTTCAGGTACTGGCTTGCAGCTGATACCTGCAGTAACAGCCAAGGTACACCTCTAACAGCTGAATCTGCTGTGCAGGCTAAAGAACAAAGATACTTGAGCATGCACAATAACTACTCTAAGCCACACAACAGAAGTCTAAACTTAGGCTTCAGCTCTAAAACGTATGTCTTGCACTGGGACGGCAGGGTACATCTACAGCCTCAGTTCCGCCTCGAGCCAGCTGCATGTGCTCTGAATGTCCATGAAGAATGAGGAGGAGGAAGGCCATGGAGCAGGGTATTTTGGTCGTGGGAGGGCCCTTTCGGAAGGCCTCAATATGAGCCTGTTGTCATAGTGTAGAGAAACCTTGATTCCTGCCATTGCCTAGCTATGTTCAGACTGTCGAGAGCTGCTAAACTCCTCAAAAAGCTTCACACCGCAGAACAAAACCTTTCTTTTCTGTTCCGTGTGTCTGCTGTCATCCCCATCCCGCTTTGTTTCCTTGAGGCAATCACTTTAATTTGGGAAGTCCCTTGGAGAGAAATTCATCCCTCCTTCAAATGCACCACGCTGACAGCTAGCAGGGCCCCTCTTCTTCAGACTGCCTTTAGGCTGTATGGGGGGAGTGCTGCCTTGCGCTGCCCTGGATCCCTGGGTGTGCGGAGGAGCTGCTGGGGAAGGAGTGGATAAACTGACTGCTATGGCTGGCAGGGGAGTACTTGTCTGCCCTGAAGTGGGTGAGGTGGGGATGTCCGGGAGCCGGGAAGTTGTCCTACTGCAGGTTTGGAAGGGTAGACTGCAGTCCTTTCTCCTTACAGCTAGATTGGCTTGTACTTCAGGGTGAAGACCATCAAACTTCCCAAGGAGATGAGGAAGAAGCTTGTTCAGTGGGACAGCTTCCTTCATCACCAGGTAGGATTTGTAGCTGAGAATGAGTGAGGAGCAATGCTTCTGTAAATGCCTGCAGGTGTGAGAGCAGGAGGCTGAGACGGCTTGTTTGGGAGGTGCTATAGCAACCCAGCTGTATGGCCACTAAAAGCTAGATTAATCAGAGCAAAGACAGCAGTTTGAAGTAAAGAATGCTTGCACGGTCCCTCTCTTTGCCTAGGTAGCCAAGAAGGCCAACGGCATCCTGGCCTGTATCAGAAACGGTGTGGCCAGCAGGACCAGGGCAGTGATCGTCCCCCTGTACTCGGCACTGGTGAGGCCGCACCTCGAGTGCTGTGTTCAGTTCTGGGCCCCTCACCACAAGAAAGCCCTTGAGGTGCTGGAGCGAGTCCAGAGAAGGGCAACGAAGGTGGTGAAGGGCCTGGAGCACAAGTCTGATGGGGAGCGGCTGAGGGAGCTGGGGGGGTTTGGTCTGGAGAAGAGAAGGCTGAGAGGAGAGGGTAGCCAGGTGGGGGGCGGGCTCGTGCACCAGGACAAGAGGACGTAATCTCAAGCTGTGCCAGGGGAGGTTCAGGTTAGAAATGAGGAGGCCTTTCTTCACAGAAAGGGTCGTTAGGCATTGGAGTGGGCGGCCCAGGGAGGTGGTGGAGTCACCGTCCCTGGAGGTGTTTAAGAAAAGACTGGAAGTGGCACTTAGTGCCATGGTCTAGGTGACATGGGGGTGTTGGGGCCAAGGTTGGACTTGATGATCCCAGAGGTCTCTTCCAACTAAATCGATTCTGTGATCCTTGATAATGATCTTAGGATAGTAATATTTCTAAAAAACAGAGAATTGTCTCAGGTGGCTTCTGGGCCTGTGCTCAGGCTATGTGTAAGCCAGGGGAAAAGGAGAATTCAGCCTGTCACGTGGAGGCTCAGATTTGTGACTCTGCAAACCTTCGCTGTAAGCCAAAGGTATGTTCTGTGGTGGACAATGCCCTCTGCTTGTCTCTCCAACTATGCTGAAGATGCGTTGGAGGGTTTGGGCCATACACGCTTCTGCCTGTAGTGGTGACAGGCCAGGTCAGTGGACTTAGACTGGCAATCCAGATATCTCTAGGGACATGAAAACAACTGTTGCACAATAAAGATGCAGAAAGAGTACCAGCTTTTTTTTGCATGCATGGTATGGGGTAAAACGGAATGCAGGGAGTTTCCTGTGATGGACAAGAACCTAAGTGTTGACTCCAGTAAATGCCCTTGGCCAGGAAATGGCATTCAGAACAGATCTTCGTAAGAGTTCTTTTTCCTATAATAGCTACTTTCAGTTGTCGTAGCCTGCTAGCATTGACTGGTGTTAGACTGAATGATTCTCTGGGGTTGGGGAAAAAGTCCTAGGGGGGAGCCTTGCCTTCACTCTTCTGCGTTGGGAGGGCGATGGCAGGAAACACCCAGCTCGTCCGGTGTGCCTCACCTGGTAACTCGTCAGGTTGCCTCATCCAGTTAGTACAACTGCTGCTGAGCCGGTGTACGGAAGGCCGTCCCCGTCTGCCCAGTTACACGAGGGAAGGCCGCCAAGCAGAATCGGTAGCTATTCATATTAGCATGCTTGGTAATGAGCCTATATAGTTACTGTAGCTGTGTTATGGTTCTCTGCTACCTCGGGATGCTTTAACTAGAATCTGTGACCAAAGCTTTGACCTTTGTCAGGTGAACTTTGTGGTATTGCTGGCAGATGCCACAGCCACGTGCCAGAAATGCAGAGAGGCATTATATTTTATTCTTTTCAGTGGGTTCAGAAAATAGCAGAGACCTGTGTTTCAGGCTCCGGCACTCTCATTGTTAGGAGCCTGCAGGTAGTCTGCACCAGAAGCCAACGTAGGTCTGCAGCCTAAAGGAACTGCTCTGTAATTAGCTGGAAGGTCTGTTCCTGCGCCCGCTGACCGCCGTGGAAATGGGAAGTTAAAACTTCCGAAGTGGTACGCTTTCTTCTCGTGTCCCCAGGGCACACATTGCCCAGGCTTGGCTTGGGTATGCTGCAAGGCTCCTTCACTTCTACGGCTTTGAGCGGCGGGCGGCGTAATGTCTCTGATTGTCTCTGTCTTAAAGCATCGCTCTTAGGGTGGAGGAAGAGATTAACTTCCATTGGATTATGCTCCTCTGTGTGCAGGCTGCGGTGGAGAGCCCAGGTGAAGGTGTGGGGCTGGGAGGAAATCGTTGCTCAGCTGGAAAGGGGATCTGCACTGCTAGTAAGCTTGTGTTTTCAGTGAAGCTGACCTTGGAAGAAAAAAAAATAACGTAGTGAAGCACTGCAAAACTGTGCTGAGTCTCTCTTTTAGGTAAGAAGCACTTCTGCTTCCCAGGGCTAAATCTTACACCCCCAGCATGAAGTCAGATGTCTTGCGTAAGTTGATCTTTCTTTATAGTATATGTGTCAAAACGTAAATACATTTAATCAGTACGATGCATTCCAGTGTTACTGGTTCCTGGCATAACTGGCTGCTCTTAATGACGCTGCCTGAACCACCAAGGACATAGGGCAGTGCACTTCAATAATCTTTTTTTAAAAACAAAACCCAACCAAACCAAACCCCCTCATACCCACATATGTTTAGCCTCATGGGCAAAACTCATAATGCACGTTAACGGGTTCATTAAAAACCCCAGGTGGTGTTTATAGCAGAGCCATCGGAGATGAGGGCTGCTTTCTCCTGTTCTGAGCTCGCTCTACAGCGTGATACCTGGGCAGCAGAGGCTGGGTTCTGGCTACTGGTTATTATGCTGGTGGAAGCAGCTGGAGAAATAGTTATGCACGCAGAATTTTCCATTAATCAGAGGAAAAAGTCCTACACAGATGGTATATAGGATAGATTACGGCTAGTAATCCTTTTGTGTCCTAGAAGATTAAGGATATCCTGGTGTAGCTGCAGTCAGCTGACCTTTTTTTATTTAAATGATGGAAGATTCTTGATGCAGTTCTGCAGAGGACCAAGGCTCTTCCAGAAGCCACGAACAGCGTGCTGTGAATGTTTGTTAAAGGAGCGGTCTGTTTAAGTCCAGCCCTGGTTATAAATTTACAGGAACTTAACTTTGTGCCATGTAAACAGCAGCAGCTCCAAGATGGCTAAGGAATCACTTGCTAGATGGCTCTATCAAATCTAACAGAGGCGTAAGAGAGCTGAATTTTATGAGGAGGTACAGTGCGTGTCATGTGAAGAAACAGAGGGTTTCTGAATCCTGCTGTCCGGGTCGCCCCAGAAAGCAGAGATGAATGCTTCAGTGGAAGGAGGGGACGGCTGCACGCTCTGAATTTTCTGGCATGGATCTGTATGAGGATTACAAATCGCCCTTCGATTTCAATGCTGGAGTGAACAGAAACTACCTTTACCTGTCGCCTAGCATAAACCTTTCTCCACCTGGATCACCTACACTGGCGAAGCCTGGTAACTTCCTTCTCTTTCTTTTTCAAAACCTCTACAGGGAAAGCTTAGTGATTAATATCTGTAAAAAAGGAACTTCTCCAATTAAATTTGGCTGAAATGCAGGTGTAAATGAAGGTAAAAGCCGACCTGCTGTCAACTCTGGTAGTTTATTGGCTTCAGAGTGTCATGTAGGTAATATCTCATGTGCTATGCATTTACAAGCTTTACCTTATTTGTTATTTCTTAGTTCAGTAGAAAGGTAGTTTGAGAGAAAACGAAGTGAGCAAATACATTAGGAATAAAAGGACAACTTCTACAAGATCAGAGTAAGTGGCCTAGTTTGACTATTAGCTTTTTTGGGGGGCAGGTGGGAATTGCGTACTTAGTATGACTTCAGAGCTCTGGATAGTCTTAACATCTGCTCTTGCCTTAGTACTGAAAATATCGCCGATTAACGAAAATGCTCGCTAAAACCTTTACTCTGTTCCACCTAGCACTTAAAATGCTGCAAATCTTAGGCCTGCGGATACTAACTGTACTGTACTTGCGCTCTCCTGAGGAAGCGGCTGTTGCGTGCGGTGCTGCAGCAGCATCCGTCTAGTGCTTAACCCTGCGAGTTTCTAGCTGGTAACCTGTCATACAGAACATCTACAGCCGTGCCTCCCAACACACCCCAGTCTGGTTTTACCACCTTTCCTTTCCATGCCGTGCTGCCGGACGTGATCTTTCACGGTCATTAAAAATACAGAAAGCTTAGCCCTACTTCAGGTGTGACAAAGCAAAGTTACAAAGGGGTTGACTTTTTTTTTTTTGATGGGCTTGTTCTTTACAATCTTAAAGAATCGTGCATCCCTTGCTGGACCTCTGTGTGAATTAAACTCTGGGGACCAGCGGTCAGCTTTCGCTGCTGCAGTGACTGCATCTCCCACCTCTTCTAAAGGGGGGGAGCACTCCTTTGTGCATCACCATAAGCACCAACCTTTGCCGGGGTTTTTTGTCTTTTTAATTCACTTTGAACGAAGATATGATGAGTGTTTGGGAGAAGCCCAGGAATTTTCTCCCCCTGAGTTGAAGAAATACATCTCAATTTGGCTTTTTCACTGACATAAATGGGAAGCACTTAAATTTGATCTGTCTTACGTATTGCAAAATAAATATCCTCTGTAGCACTGTACATTACACAAATGTTGGAGTGATCTTATAATCTTGTAACAGCTTGCTCGCCTGAACTCTAACAAGTGCCTTTTTTCTTTAGCTTTGCCAACTGTATAGTGATAGCCAAAATGCTGATTCTGAGTGTCTGACACAGAATCTGTCTGTCTAAAGATAAAGCTTTGTGAAGGCTAACCTTCCTCACCCCGAAGGCTGCTCGGCTGCAATGGCCAGTGCTTCCCTGCACTGCTGACCCTTACTGCTAATCTCTGAACTCAGGCCAGGAGGAGGTAGGAACTTCTGGTCAAAATAGAGCGTGAACTTGGGTTGAAACCAACCAAAGCAAACCCCAAACCAGAAAACCTGAGTGTAGATTGAATGACTCTGATGCTTTGCCTGCTCCGAAAGAATAATAGAGACTTAAGTGCCATTTCCCTGAATGTAATCTGTGGAGTCCTAATCAACTAACTTCTTCCTGGCTTTATTTGGTTCATTTAAGTAGATCTAATAAACTGCTGGGATAATACGTTAATCTTAGAAATACAGACACCTAAAAACTGACCTTAAAACTAAGTAAGTTTTCCCAATACTAGGTAAGTCTTCCCAATTTTTTTTTCCCCCAACAGAATTTTTACTGTCTTTAAGAACTTAAGAGATGTAAAATACTCAGCTGAACTTGATTATAGCAATTCAGAAGCCAATAATAACAGTTCTGCCGGTGAACAGAGAAGACCACAAATGAGAAATGCTCTCTTAAGAACAGATTGAGCTGAAGGATTTCCATCTGTTGGCTGACTGCTATTGCCCTGGTTTCTTGAGTGCACCCTGCAAAAATAAGGTGGGCTGTGACCTTTCCTTACGAAGCTTGCTCAAAGCCAGGATCTTACTGCCTGGCAGCCCCAGTTTAGGCGGTATATTTGGGTTGTAGCCACGGCGTTGTGGAGGTCTGTGGGTTGTTATCTGTGTATCTGCTTCTTGGTCAGGCTGCCGAGCACGGCCTTCCCATAGCACAGACGAACCCTGTGTCCTGCAAGTACTGAAGTGAACCGAGGAACGGGGGCAAAGCGAGCCGAGAGGTGAACAGTAACAGGGAATCAGAGGGGAGGTGCGAGAATAAAGACTGATGGGAAGGCGTTTGCATACTTCAGATGGAGCTAAAGAAAAAGTAGTAACTGGGAGGGGGGCAGAAGGCGAGGAGAGGAGAGGAAGGCATGGTTAGATGTACGGGGTTGAGGCATGGAGGAGTCTCAGTAGCAGTGATTTCTTGTTGTCCTAAAAGATCTAGAAATGAGAAAGGGAAGGAGAGATCATTCCCTTGCTGCTTAGCATTGTGTCTTAAGTTCAGTGTGGGCCACAAGCAGCACAAACTCCTGTAAAACACTAGTTTTCCAAAGCGAAGGTATATTCTCAAAACAGAAGCTATTGCTGCGGGAGACAATCCAGCGTTTTCCTGCTGCTGGGTTCACTTGAGCTATTTTTGGTGAGATAATCCAGATGATGACTCTTCATAACCAGATTGAACAGACTTTCAGCTGGATGTGCTAATGCTCTCGGAGTCAGCGTGGTCTTTGGTACTTGCCAGCTTTCTGAAATGGCTTTTGCAATGGCAAGCTCGGTAGTCCCTGAAGGGCCTGCAGATGGAGAACAAGGCCAGGAGTCGGAGGCTAACGTACCGCCGGTCGGAGAGTGCAGTTTAAATTGTTAGTTTTCCTTCTGTACAAGCATATGTACTTAATAAGATAAATAACGATTTGACAGAAAGATATGGCATTCTTAACAGTTTGATGTTCGGAAAAGGAAATATGTTGATGTATGGAACAAAAATTACCTGATGGCAAGAAACGAGCCATAATCCTTTTATTTTTTTTTTTTCTGGTGCTGTAGTGCTGTGCTTTGGTTTCCACATTAGACTCAGAACTTTTTTGCTGCCCTAGATTTCTGCCAGCAGATAAGGTATTGGGTAACCTGTAGGAACTACATTATGTCTGTGTTCTACACAAACATAGACCTCTGGGAAAACATGGTATAGATTTCATAAATAAATGCAGAATGGGGTTTCGGTTGCCTTTCTGTATGCTTTCTTCTCGATATACTCTGTGGTAACGTAACCATTTACAGATGTTCTGCCTGTGTAGCAGTGGGCTTCTAGAGGACAAGCGTTCTGGACACACCACCAGGCAGAAAACATACTGGTTTGGAAAAAGTTTGTGGAATTGAGCTTTACCTGAGTTCAGTAACTTGATCAAGAGCAAGGCATCTTCTTTTCTTAGGCTGGACAGCTGCTAGGAGCATGTTTCATAAGAATACCTACAACTAATTACAAACTCGCAGAATCTTTTTTTCCCCTGACTTTTCAGTTGATTGTGATGTAGCTATTTGATATCAAGCCTCACAATGAAATCGGTGGTGGTCTCATTGCACAGTAATGAGCTTTTGGATTCCCAGACCAAATGGCAGTAGTGCCATCAGAAGCTGCTGAAATGAGGATGGCATTTTATCTGTTTTTTATAGACACTATAGTTTTTATATATAGACTCTCTCTATATATAGAGTCTATATTACTATCGTGACTAGTAAGGGAACATTACTTGGTATGTCCTCAACTTATCTGAATTATATATTTATATACATATGTATATACACATACACACTCACCCTCTCTCCTTACAAACAAACAATCCTCCTTGTTTTTTTCTCTTCTATTTTAAGATTTTTATTTCATTTCTTTTTTACTATCTATAATGCTATTTTACCTCTTGAATGGAGAATTAGTTCCAGGAATCCACAACCATTTCAGCATTCGGTCTCTCTGCAAACTGGTCTCTTTGCAAATTCGAACAGGATTCCTTAATTCTGGCAAACTGTATGTTTAAGTGTCAGCTACAAAGAAATGGGAAATCTGTTTGTTGCATTAAAAGGTGTTTAGAGTGATCTCACTGCAAGCACTAAGGACTAAGAATAAATGAATCTTTAATAAGAATAAATGAATCTTTAAAGTGAGCACCTCTTAGTCATAGAAATAATACCGTTCTCCTTCCTTCCCCTGAAGCTGTGAAAGTTGAGGAAGACCGTAGGGATGTTTGGTGTTCGTACAGAGGAGTTTGGCAGAGCTTTGGTTTCTGGATTTGGAAAGGGAAGGGGCAGCAGTGTGAGTGGATGCACGTCCTCATTGTCCCTTCTCAGCGCTCCACCGCTTTGCCTGAAGTGATGGCCTTTTGTTCCCAAGCTCCTTCTCCAGGCTTCTCATCTGTCTTAATGTCCAGGTGCAAACCAGCAGCTTACTTCTAGTTCCAGGGTACCTGTGACTTTCTCGCCACGGTGGTCCCAGTTACTGGGGGCAGAGAGGTTGAGCAGGGTACGGGGGAAGAGTCTGTACTTGCAGTGAAACCCTTTTCTCCGCTGTTGCTGAGCTTCCTTGTCAGCATGACTGCTCCCAGTGCGCTAGGAATGGGTATCTTTTAATCTGATCCAGAGAGCAGGGAGGGAGGGAGGCTCTGCGTTGGGCTTGAGCACCCCCAGCGCTTCCAGAGGTTCTGTGCTGCAGGAGCGAGGGGGAGCAGAGAGCGCCTGCGCCCCTGGGCAGAGGGTCTGTAGGAACCACCGGCTGGGACCTAGCCTTCTGCACCTTGCTTTCCATCAGAGTAGTGGGATGCATTGTTCTCAACAGGTTTCCAGTCTCCTGTTATAGCAGCAGCTGCAATTATATTGAGCTTTAATACAACTTGATAGGATGAGACAGCCAGTAAAGTGCCTCTGGTTTCCTGTACGCCGTAGTCCTCGGGGAGCGTGACTTCAGTTTTCTTTGTGCGCTGGCACAAAAGGGCTGTATATTAATGTTAGCTGCTGTCTGGCAGACATGTGATGACCTGACTTGCAATGGTTTATTCACCTCAAGGGCTGCTGAGAAGTGACTCTATACCTGAGGTTGGAGAGGATGCTGCTGCTACAGTCGGTATGGCAGAAACACTCTCAGAAGAAGAACAGGATGAGCTAAGAAAAGAGCTTGCTAAGGTAAACCTCTGGTTTTGAGAATGAAAATCTGGGATAATGCTGTCTTTGAACATACAGTTAATGCTTTGCATGTTTATTCTGTGCGTGTCTAAAGCTGGGTACCGCATGCCTGTGTGTTGCGAGGAGGGAAACAAGGTGCCAGGCAGAAAAGAACAGCCAGTTCTAGCTATGGGGAGTTAAGCTAGAAGTGCTGAGTGTACAGATCTTAAACCAAGATGCATAAATGCCTAACCCTTTTTTTTTCCTCAAGTGGGAAGGGGGTAGATAACATGTCAAAGAGAAGCCAGAACAAAGTATTGCCTCAACTGGTGTGGAGTAACTGAAGCTGTTGTTTTCATGAAGGATGCTTTGTAGTAATATCCGTGTAGACACTGTTTTGCTAATGTCTAACCATGTAACTATTCTTGTCCATAGTTCATAGAGCAGAAATTTTTTTAAGAGCGAGTTAAAGTAGCGCTCTTCAAAGGACAGTCAAATATTCAAGCCTGATACATGCATTTCAAAAGTTGTCAAAGTCAAGCTTGGTTGTGTTGCCAGTCTTTTTTCTTTTGTAGCTCTATGTGACCGTAGGACCCTCATAAAAGTCACTAATTTAAGCCTAAGGTTGGCAAATGAAGGTTAGCTGTGAAATAAGCACATTTAATGCAGTCTTGATTTTGGTAGTCCTGCCTGTTATTTCGTGCCAAACAATCATCTGGAGATGGTGAGGGAGATCTGGTCCTGCTAGGGTATGTCAGGCAGGACTTCGGACAGGTACCCAAAACAAAGGTGCATGGAAGATGTTGGTATTTCCTCAAAGGAGCTTAAATGAGTGGGCACACTGATACTCTGAAGTAGGATGGTCCAGTCTGGATGGGGAAGTAGAGCTGGATGTACGCCTTCGCCTTTGTACATATGGCCTTAGAGCCTCTGTCCTGCCTATATAGCCCACAGAATGGCAGCATAAAACTGTTTTGACATCTCTGATCATGATCTGGTCGTGCTTCTGTGAGAGCCTTAGGTGACCATCTGCGTGAAGAAGGAAGCACACAAACGGCACAGTTTTCTAGTTGCTGAACAGCTGCTGTGGTTTTGTTGTTGTGGTTTTTTGGTGTTGTTTTTGTTTGTTTGTGTGTGGGGGTTTGTTTGTTTGTTTTGTTTTAACTGCTCCGACTGCCACCATTTCCACCCTGACTCTGGGAAGCATTCCTGTGGCTGGATCCAGCCTGCAGTTGCTGGCTTAAGCCACAAAAGAACCTTTCTGTTCAAGCAAGGAGACAAAACTTGTGTATGGATCAGATGTGCTCTGAGCTTCCTGATACCGGTCATACATTGGTATCTCTTCTGACATGGAAGGAGAGTACAGGCTTAGCGATTGTCCCAGGTTTGACTAAACTTCAAGCTTCACACAGGCTCATGTTGTCTAATGGTCATGATTTCTAACTATGCAGTCTTTTAGGTACCAACTTCCTTGCGCGTATTCTAGTAACGGTGCTAGCTGCAGGTAGGTTACTTTCTCAGTAGCTCTTGTTGTAGCCTAATTTGGATTTCCCTTTTAGTATTTAGAAACAACTGTGAGGCAATGTTTCAAAACGTGTTATCCCTTCCATTACTGATGCCTAGTAGGTGTTTTAATAAATGCATAGTTAACAAGCAAAATACTCAGCCATTTAACTTACCTCTCATCACCTCTGCTGCCACAGGTGGAAGAGGAAATCCAGACGCTCTCACAAGTGCTAGCTGCCAAAGAGAAGCATCTAGCAGAAATCAAGAGAAAGCTGGGAATTAACTCATTACAGGAACTAAGGCAGAACATTACCAAAAGCTGGCAAGATGTTACGTCAACCACAGCGTACGTACCACTTCACAATGATTGTATCAGCTGTTGAGGTGAAAACTGTGTAGCTCTTGTGTCATGTCGAAACCCTCTGTTCTTGTGAAACGAGATGAGTGTAGATAACACAAAGTTAAGTTGCACTAAAACTTACCTGGATAAACTATCATAGATTTCTTTAAAGAAGGCTACTATTAGCTATATTGTCTCATGCAAAATAAGAGTGATTGACCATAATATGGCAATTCTAATCCACTTTTTGTCTGACAGATCCGAGGTACCATTACTGAGATACCAAGGTGTCCTAAGTCCAACAGCATACCCTTCTTTTCCAGCCTGAAAAATTGTTGTAAACGGAGCTCGTGCAGGAAGAGTGCAAAGTCACAGTTAATGTTCTTGCCAAACACAACTGTTAGCTTAAGGTCTAGAGCGAACTGCCTTCTGCAATTAATGACTACGCAGAATATAAAAGGATGTGCCTCAAACTCTTTATGGTGAAGTTTATTGACAAAACCATTTGGTACAAGGGGTTTTTTTGTTTGTTTGTAAAGTCCTACAGTAGCAGATAGCATCTGTTCTGGGGGTGGGGAAGTCGGTGCATGTTGGTGAACCTAATCTGAAGTCTGAGGTGGCAGAGATGCTGTAGCCAGAAGGGACTGCAATGGCTCAAAATCATCTCTTAAGTAGCTCGTCCATTTGACCCCAAAGTTGAAGTATACCTCTGGGTTTGATATGAATCTTCATATGCTAAAAGGTTCCTTATGTGTTCTATTAAAATAACTACAGATTTAATTTCGTTTGAACACAGATACAAGAAAACATCAGAAACCCTGTCTCAGGCTGGTCAGAAGGCTTCTGCTGCTTTTTCATCAGTTGGTTCAGTCATAACCAAGAAGTTTGAAGATGTCAGGTAGGTTTCTTTAGCTTTTCCCAAATAGTTGCATTTTTGATTTAAGTAGGTGATCACTGAAATAAATTTATGCTGTTAACGTACCTAGGACTTCTAAAAGTTAATCTATCAAGAGCCTTCAGCATCTGTTTTAGGAGAGCTGAGCGGCTTGTTGCAAAATCTGCTTGTATGTCCTCACTCACGCAGAAGAGTTCTGTGGTGTGTATTATATACGTGCAAGAGAAGCATCGTATGCTATTACCTCCACTGCTACTCTTATTTTTCTGGTAGGATTGCAGGTGGCGACGTCTCTGCCTGCCTCTGTGTGATGCACGTAGCATTGTCCTTTCTGTTCTCTGACTTTCTCAGCTTGTGGAATACTACACTTAAACAACTAATGTCTTTAACTGTTTGTGGTTTGGTAGTTGTTTTTTTGGGGTTGTTTTGGTTTTTGGGTTTGTTTTTTTTTTTTTTTTTGTCTTGTGTGTGGATTCCTTTCAGATGTGTTTTATTTCTTTGTAAGTTGTTCTACCTCATAGCGGTGGCTTGATTTTATTACCTTTTTAATAGACTGTTGGCACTTTTTAATTCTTAAATATTGGCATACAACATATTTTGACTTTGTGTCAAATGACACAGCCCTTCATGCAAATTAGGTAAGTTTGGTGGTCCTTTTAAGCACTGTTGTGAGCTGCATGCAAAGCTCTTCCTGGATGCAATCCGATCATATGCTTAGCCTACAATTCTTTGTTTGATTGTATAATTTTTACTACTGGAACATACACAACTATTCATCTCTGCCTGTAATTTGTTGTGAATAGTGGATCAAACTTATTTTCAATTATTGGACAAATAAAAATTCATACGTTCTAACAGACTATTGCTGCCTTGGAAAGCAGTGTAATAAAATCAGCCCTCTGTTTTAAAGTGCTGCCATTAACCTCTTCCTTGCTTTTTTGAAGTCTAGTGAGAAAACACTTTGAGATTCAGCTACACAGTTACCTATTTTTCTTCAGATTTATCAGAACTTCCTTTCTCTCTTTAATGCTTACTCTGGCATTGTGCAGACTACAGGCATTTTCACATTCCTTTAGGTAAGGTGGGCACAAGAGTTCTTTCTGAAACTACGCATGTAGTCAGACTGTCTCCATTAAAATCTTTAAATAAGTTTTGTCTGTAAAAGGTAATTTATTTTTTTGTCCAGTGCTAGTTAATGTAAAACTGAAGCTCTCTTAATGTCAGAGATGTTTCTTCATGTTCACCTGGTAACTATCCCAGAACATGAAATCTTGAGACTACATAATAATCAGTTTCTCTTCCTTGTAAGAAAGGAATCTGTTAAAATGATTCTGCAAGTGTTTTTGTAAAGAGACAGAATATGGTTTTGAGGTCAATGGCATGCAGAATTCCGCCTTCTCTTTGTCTTTACAGTGTTTGTGCCTTGACAGAGTAGAAATTTTCCCTTTTTTGTGTCTATTAGAATGGCTGTTTAGCATTGTGACACTAATCATATCACTAGAGTGTTAATGTAAAAGTTTACGCATTCTCTGTTCATAGTTTGTCCTTATCTTTGAGTTGGTTACTTTAGCAGCTCCAGGTGCTGAGTATTTTAGTTACCTTGTCTGCACTGCCTTTTATCTGCCTAGTCTAAGCAAATATTCAACGTTCAGTTTTCAGTAGTTAAAATTCCTGTGTAGCAACTTCTGTCCATTGCCTCTCATCCCGTCTATGCACACTTCTGAGTCTGGCCTCATTTTTTCTTTGCTCTCCCACTAAGTAGCTGAAGACAGCAGCAGGATCTCTGTAAAGGCGTAGGGGTCTGGCTCCTAGAACATTAAGTAGGAGCTGTAGCCCCAGGGCAGTGCGTGGGGAGACAGGCAGCCACACAGGATGCTATCAGACCTCAGACTCCGATATGAGCTCTGTTTGCTCAAGTACAAGAACAGCAGCCTGGCTGAAATAGCTCCCCTTTAGCGTCAATGAGACAAAGGGAGCCTGAAGGATGTCTCCATACCTCTTGGGTGCAGAGCTTGGCTGCTCACTTAACAGTATTCACCTTTCTTCCTTACGGCTATGGTGTTCCACTAGATTAGACTATTGCACTTGACAAGGACAAGCACAGACTCATAGCTCGCTTCTGGCTTCAGGAATTTAATACCTCAAAAGAAGAGTGTCCTAATTACTCGAGTGGCTAGGTGGGTGTTGAGTACTCTCAGAAACTGGGCTGCTGGGAGGGAGTGTAACAGGGCCAGAGGAGAGCACACACTGTTGATGTGCTTCTTGGGGAGAATCAGGGCAATGGAAATTGTTATAAATTCAGGAGCAGCTGGGTTTAAAAACAAAACAAAAAGTGAGAAGAATTAGTGCTGTTCAAGATCTTAATCTGCTGTTCAAGTGCAACTAAAAAACCTTTGAGTTTTTCACTTTCACGAGGACCAAGCTCATCTGGGATTCAGCCAGGGAATTCAGGTCCCAGGGTTATGCGACTACTCAAGTGGTGCCTACTTTTAAGACTGCACAAGTCTCAACTTCAGAAAGTTTTAGATGCCCAAGTTCCTTCCTGGAAATGAGAATTGATGGGCCTCATACTTACTTGGACAAATACTGAATATGCAGGTGCATTTTTATTCTTAAACTCTCATGTGGCTTCTTCATCATGGCTTTGCTTTTCTTGTACTGTCTTAGTTTAGGGACTTCTCAGCTGTAATGGCATGATTTCTTCTGTGTTGGGCTACTTCCACATGTTCCATGCGGCAAACGTCGCATGGAGGTCTTCAAGTCTTGCACTGCAAAGTGATTTTTGGAGGGAGTTGCGAAAGGAGTACGGCAGCTGGTGGAGCTGTGAACTTGGAAAGTACTGAAATAGAGAGGAAGAGAGAGGACTGGTAGTGCAAAGCCAGTGCGTTATTGCTTCCTTTTTGTGTTTGTTTCCTCTGCTTTTTGTTGTGCTGAAAATGAACTCTGTTCCTTCTTAGGTTTCTCTTAATACTTTTATTCTCCTTTATAAGAATGCTTTCAACTTTTGATGAGCTAGTCATCCTTGTGTAGGCAACATCAGTATTACGTGCAAAACAGGTGTGGCGCTCTGCAAACTTCCTGAGCAGACATGACTTTGCGCTTAGCTCCTCTTGCACTGCATCCATATGATGGAGCAGCAGTCTTCATCTTTGTCCTGTTCTGAGATTGCAGAATGACTTTCTTTGCTCACTTTGAAAATCTGATATGATCACGAACTCCTAAATATCGTCATTTGTCAGCTTATCAGCTGGAAACCTAACTTAACAAAAGCTTAAGCCCATGTTTTCCAGGCAGGGACTCTGGCATACCTCCTTGTGCATTTTCAAAGTGTGAGGCAATGCAGTAGCTATAAAAAATAATCATGTAAAGGATAAGAAAGCTTTTAATGCAGTACAAAACACATAGAAGGCTGCAGAGCAACTTATTGTGCCTTTTTTGGTTTTATTTTTTATTTAAAGCTGGAGGTTTGCTTGTGAGCATTGTAAAAAGTGCTTCTCTTTTTCAAACTGCCCAACTGGATGGCCTAGTTGAGTGAGTGCTTTCATGTGGCATTCTGTCATTTGTGAAAAGAAATACAAGATCTCCTCTTCATGAAGCTTTTCAAGGCTTAACCGTGCTTATTTGCACTACTTGAAGAACAGGTGATTTGATGTTAAAAAAAGTTCAATTGCATTTAGATAAATGCAGTTCTCTTGTGATAAAACTATATACTATCTTATGGTGACATTTTACAAAATGGATACTGAATATACATAAGTGTATTGGACAACAGCAAGTAAATCCTTCACGAATGTATGAATAGTTCTTTCATTAAGTGATCTCTATGAGATTAAACTAAACTTCCCTAGACACCTGTTAAAAGACCTGCAATACACCATAGGTTGTTGCTTTTCAGTGTGAGCAGGTCTACAGGTTGTAAAAATACATATATGGGGAAGAGAAGGTAACTTTCACCCTCTTTAGCGTTAAACTTCTTGCAGGGAGGCACTTCTTGCAGGGTGAAGGGGAGTGGCTGAGTATGACTGGACGAAGAGAACTAGTTAGGATCAGCCTAGTTCTGTACTAAAACTTGGCACATAGCAAGACCAGAACTTATAGTAAGCCACATTACAGTGAGGAATATAAATTACACTCCAGAAGACAATCAGCTTCTATGTGCTCTGGAAAAGCTTGTGAAAGCCAAACCATCCATGAAGATGAAACACAGCAGAACTGGGGTTGGGGAAAGGGATGAAACATGGCCACGCATTGCTGACGCACATCAGGACAGCAGCTGGCCTTTGTGGATCCAATTCCCAGTACACCGTATCTACAAACCAACCTTGCGTTGTGCATCTGCCTTAAGGGATCCCAACTTTAAGGGAACTTTTTACGTGCGTAGTTTTTTTTCTATCACTGAATTCTCCTGCTGAGTCTCCTGAAAGAAGCTCTTAGAACTCATTCTACAATAAACACAGAACCTTTTTGCTTCTGTGAAAGTGTCTTCTATTGTACTGAAATACTAATTGGAGTTTTGGAGGTGCCTCAAACGTGAGAGATCTTTTTTTTTTTTTTTTTTTCCTTCTTTTTCTTCCTCCCCCTAGCAATTGCCTGGAAAGTTTTGTCTTGAAAGACATTATAAAGCCCAGTCAAAACTTGACATTCCAAATATAGTTATGAAAAACTGCAATCATCAGTTTTTCTAACTTACTATTGTGGTATTTGACAAGAAACATTTAACATGTAAGACTGATTTGTATCAAGAGTAAACTGGGATTTTCTAGAATATGGAACTAAATTAGATACCAGATGGTCTTGAAGTTATTTGGGAGCTCCTTAATCTATATCCAGTCACCTTCTAGGAGTAGGTGTGTGTTGTCACTAAACAAACAGTAACTGTACAGCAGCACTGGCAGGTTACAGAAATCCCCCATGAATTTCAGAACAGGGTTGAGACTAGGACTTTCTCCCTGCCCTCAGCATAAACCTGACCTTTAATAGGGATTGATGTGCCTGCTCTTGCTAGATAATTTATGTTAACCATTAGATAATTTGTATTGATGAGTATGGAAATCTTAACGCTGAATTGAAATGGCAGCCTTCTGAATGTAGGAATAATTCTTTCAGTAGGAAATGATTGATAAGACTCTTGAGCGTTCACTTTCTGCTTGATATCGTCAAAACTGTAAATGCGGCATGACTGTCATTGCTTGAGGAACTTAATGAGTAGACAGACTGTTGCAGCTGAGCAGAATATGTACTAACAAGCATGGCACTTGAGTCTTTCTGAAAAGGAAAAAGTGGTTGCAGCTTTTGCTGTGATGTACTTGTGTGTGTGCATGGCTAAGCAATTTAAAAAAGCAAACCCAAGCAGTTACTGTATGAGACTGTTTGGCTGTTTACCAAAAATAGTATCCAGAAGTCAGCTTTCTAAGCCAATTTCTGCTCAGTCTTATCACTTTAACTAACTTCTCGCTTTCTTTTTTCTTAATGCTGGCATTTAGTATACGCTCCATACAACATTCAATTAGTATGCCTATCATGAGGTAATGTATGCATAATCCAGCTGTTGGGTTTATCTATTTTTCATATGTGGAATCAAGTCAAATTGAACTTAAGTCAACTAACATAGATTTAAAACAGAACCAAAAAACCCACCCAAATTTGTAACAGATTTCCTGTACTAACATATAGGATAAAATTTTGGTTTATTTCTACTTAATGGTGGTGGTTATCGCACGTCTGGAATGTGACCAAGTGCTCTTTGGAGAACTATCACAACTTTTCCCTCCCCATTAGAAATGCAGTGCTACCAAATGATTCCAAGTTTAAAAGGCAATAGCTTGGCATCTGATTTAGAATACTGAAAATGAGTAAAAAAACCTGTGGCTTCACAAAAAGTCTGACTTGGAGTGCTTGCCTTCTCCCTCCCCTTGCTTGGCACTGTGTCCCTCCATCTCCTGAGAGAGTCTGGTTTGAGAGAGAGAGATTTAAAAAAAGGATATATATGTATGTCACTGTGTGCTTTTCCAAATGAAAGAGTGCTGCTAAGTGTGGGTGACCTACACAAATACCAACCAAAGCGGGAAGGGAAGCTTAAGACCTCTCTTAAAAAAAACCCTCCCGTCTTTCATCTTTATATAATAATTTTTTTTGTCTCTTAAAAAAACCCCTCCTGTCTTTCATCTTTATATAATAATTTTTTTTTGAGTCTGCTATGAATCCTTAGTCCTGGTCCACCAAAGGCAAGCATTTTCCATCCTGCACAAGGGCAGAAAAGGTGTACAAACTGTTGCACAAATTTGCAAATGGCAGTGACAGCTAGTCGGAGCATTAAGCCACTCTTCTGACCCTAATAAATAATACACTGTGGCCCTCAGCATTGAAAATCCCAAGCTGTCCTGCTCTTCATGTGTGTAACTTACCATTTGTAATCACAGCTGTCTGCAGCACTTAAAAGGCAAGGAGGAGTCTCCCTTAAATTTAACATGTTAGCAGAAAATGTTACTGTGTTTTGTTAACAGAACGTATAGCCTATTAAATTAAACTACTTCTCCTGTAACAAGTGAAAAAACTCTGATGACAAGCTTTCTTCAGCAATAATGTACTAGGCTAACCAGAAGTGATGACTAAGCTTTTCTGAACAAATCCTTTAAGCCAGAAAACTGTTTGAAATCACTGGGAATAATAAGCTAAACCTAAAATACTTGCTAGTTTTCCCTTCCGTGTTGTAATGAAAGATCCTGTTGCTGAGCCTGGCAATGCTTAGTTGCCAGAGATACAAATGAGCTGCAACTTGAGTGTGTTTGAATTTTTTTAGTTTTATAGTACTTGGAGAGATCCAGATCTAAACTATTTTTAGGCTACCCTTAGATCAAGGAAAGAACCCCAAACAGACTCACATTGACATTGGAAAAAGCAACTGTCTGCTTGTTTTCTCATATTTATAGACTAACCAGATATGTTTTTAATTCTGTGATTCCTTCTTTTATTTTCCTAGAAATTCTCCTACTTTCAAATCCTTTGAGGAAAAAGTTGAAAACTTAAAGGTAAGCATTACTAAAACACCTTGGTGATCATGGAGCTGTGGATGTGGAGAAAAGACTGATGGGGACTCTGGGCAGCCTGTTTTTTAGTTATTGGTAAACTGTTGAAGGTGCTTAGATGACATCTTTTTAAATGCTGTGGAAATGTTTTCTCTGCCTAATGATCTGAGAATAAAAAATTCTGCAGCTCTTACAGCAGGATGCTTTTAACTGGAAGGACCAACAGCTAGCTAACCTGCACAAACAGCTAGCACAACATACCTAGTATTATGTATCCCAAATGGTCTGGGCTTTTATTTCCACGCCTTCCTAAGGACTAGTATCCTACACATGAGAATAACTTGGGATATTTTTCTTATTTCTGGCATAAAATATGCAAGACCTTTGTACCTTAATTTAATATTTACTCATAAAAGCCTCAGGTGCCAGAAACAACCCTTAATAGCTTCTCTGGGTAAAAAATCACTTTAAAAATAACTAATCAATGTGACCGGAACCAGATTTGAGTGTTCTCGTGGACACACTGGGTTGGATGAGAAGCGTGCAAGCGCTAGCATGGGGAACCAGGCATTCCCTTGCAAAGGAATTGGCACTAACGCTCCTGCCATCCCACAGGGGTAGGTACTGTAGAGGGAAGTGAAAAGGCAGACGCGTTACCTGGAGAAAGTAAAATATTTGCTATGCTCCACTAAAGATCTTGGGAATTGCTGTTGAGACTGGAAACTGTTCAAGGTTCTTTCTTAAGCAATACAGAAGCAAGTTTTAACTCTGAAGCCTTCAAAGCCTAAATGGCTCAGAAGGCTGCGTACCTGTATCCGTTTTGAACTGAGGGTGTGTCGACCTTCAGACTCCCTGGGTTCGGGGCTGCTTCATGCTTCGTGTATCCCAAAGTCAAAGGGAGACTGCTACGTTAATCTGCTGCTGGTGACTTTTCTGCATGATACTTAAAAGACTTGTCTTTATAGTATTCTGGAGGTAGCTCAGTCCTGGAAAAGCTGCTCTCCTGAGAGGAGTTACGAAACTTACTCGTGCAGAGGTACTGGTTATGTACACCAAGTGTGTTTGGTGTACCAAGTAACTGCAATTTTATGTCAAGGCTCTCTCTGTGTTCTAGTCTAAAGTTGGAGGAAGCAAACCTGCCGGGGGAGACTTTGGAGAAGTTCTCAACTCTGCTGCCAATGCCAGTGCCACAGAAACTATTGCAGAACAGACACAGGAGGAGACCCACTGAGATTCCCGTCTCTGTCCTGCTACCCACTGCCAGATGCTGCAAGCAAAAACTAAGCACACTTGTAACGTTCTTTGCGCTCTTTCCACCAGATGTGCTTTTATTTAGCACGTAGCTATTTTACCAGATTAACTGATACCAGGCTTCTTTGTGGGTTCAAAATATTTTTGAAACTAAAATACGTTGTTTGGGGTTTTGTGTGGGAAGGGGAATTTTTATGCCTTTCAAGCATTTAAAGGACTTATCTGTAATTTGAAGGCAACCTTTAAAATACAGCAATGAAAAAAATCCTCCTTTGAGAAGTTAATTATACTGTATATATACTGTGGATACATAATTTCCTTTGAATCTGTAACTACTGCTCAACTTAATCGTTACGAATCTACTGCTGCTGCCAAACTGAAGCTTGTTACTTCACTCCCTTGTGATTATTTCAGTTAAGTGTTGCCTGCATGGGACACCGGACACGGAGGATCACTCCTGGCTGAAGAAAGGACTTCTGCTTCAGCAGGCTTTAAACAAGTTACTCGTAGCAGGATTACACGCGGGTAGGAACGTACTGTCTTACGAGCGTGTTCCTCATACAACAGATGCGGATAGGGTAATACGTAACATCTAAAACTTACTGATTTGTCTGTGGATTATCCACCTTCTGACCATCGCAGATGGAAGCAGGATGCCTAGTAGTGCTGGTTTGGTTCAGTTACCATAACATTGTCCGTCTTGTTTTTTGTACGCGACGTTACTGTGGTAAGATAACACTCTTCTGAACTTTGGATGGGTGGCGAATAGATTAATCTTCACTCACACACGGTGGCGTCTCATTGGCGCTAACAGACCATGGAGTGTAAGAATAAGCCTGAGCATAAAAGTGGTTCTTTTTTAGGCGTCAAGAGAATTGCTCTCAGTGCTAACGTTGTTTCCCTTGTAGGCTGACCATCGGAAACACCTGCTACACAGTCTTGCTTTTTGATGTGTTAAAGGCCTGTACCACTAGCACCCCTGTTCCTCTTTCAGACCCCAGAAAACTGTTTCGAGGTGCACAGTGTCATACCGCAGCATAGCTCTCTTACAAGATCTGTTCTCCTATGTGTTGCTTTATCTGATGTACTCTTCACATCTCTTGTATGTTTCTGGCACATGGTGTTGGTATGGTTAGAACTTTTGGCAAGTGTTTTATCACCCTGCTTAGAACTGGAAACAAGTTTTGAAACATTTGTATGAAATCCATGACACTTCAACTGCCACAGGCATCTGGAGGAAAAAAAAAGTTGGCTCCTGACACCCTTGTTAGCATGTCAGATGTAGTATATATGCTTAATTACATGTGAGAAGCTTAATAAAAACCTGTGTGTGAGGAATGCATTGTCCTGTGAATATGAAGGATTATATAAATAAGAAATCTTTACTTCTAATTGAAACCAAACTTAAAGGACTGTTTCAAAGTAGTGCTGATATATACTGCTGTACTAGGGGGAATCTGCATGGATGAGGTTGGCATTTCGAGAGAAGACTAGGCTTAGCTTGACTTCCAGTGGCTTACGTAAAATTAAACTGCCCTGATTACATGGGGAAGTTCAGAAAATGGGTCAGGCTGTACCCTCAGCCTCTGACAGCTGCGCCTTTACAAAGGAATGGGGAAGGGAATGGCACAGTGAGAGAGGAGCTCTTCCTCTACAGGGTCAGTACCGTGTAGGGCAGGTCCTTCTGGAACATGGTCCTTGTTGTACAGGTTTTCGTTATTTATCTAAGTGATGAACAGAAGGGTCATCTAGTCCACAGCTGGGCTTTCTGGGTTATCAGGGAAGGTAAGTAATTTTTTTTTTGGGTCGAGCAGCTGCATCGTTGGGCCTGTAACATACTACACTCAGCTTTGCAGCTGCAGCCTTACAGAAGCTACAGCTGCGTCTTCCCCTGCCCGCACCCTCCCCTTGAGAGCCAGTAGCCTTAGGGTGGCTGCTCCAGGTCCAGTTGTACTTCCCGGGCTGTCGCGGCCTGTTCCCGTTCCCTGAGGCAGGGATGCTGCCGCCTCCAGCCTCGGTCTGTCGGTTCGGCCGAGA
>NW_009628172.1:0-10754 GCF_000690535.1 Cariama cristata
TTTGAGGCATCCCCATATATTAACCCTTTCAGTCTCTTACAAACATGATAAGCTTTCCTACCTCTATTCACTTTTTTTTTTTTTTTAAAAAATCAGATGGCTATTGCTTCTCTACATATTGAAATACCATTGTATGTCAGTGAGGGTAAGTCCATGTTATTCTTGCAAGGTAAAGAGCATTTCTGACCCAATGGTATACCAAGACTATGGCTGAGCTGAGTTGGGACATGTTGGAAACAAATCACTCCCAAGCCATTGGAATAAATCCTTGTGGATTCTCCTCTTACCTGAGAGCCTCTCTCTCTTATTTCAGAGAAATTCCAAATGTAGCTTAGCTATTTTTTCCTGCGCTGGGAAGATATGTGGAATGTCTCTGAGAGAAGGACATTAAAACATTTTTCCTTAATGAGGTTTGGGGATAATATTGCCTACGCTGGTCTTAACAGCAAGCATAAAGAGGCCATTGCCTAGAGAAACTCTGCAATTCATTAGCTAGCTTTATCTTTCTTTCAAAGAAGAAAAAAAAATATATTTGAGTGATATGCCCATCCAACACTCTCTGAAAAGAAGCAATTCTTCAGCCTGACCATTCCCTTCCCTAACAACAAAGCCAAACAAAGAGAACTCATGCATTAATTTTTTTGATTCTCAAATAAGAAAGCCTACAATCTAACTAAGAAATGTTTTAGATTTAGAAAATGTGATAGATTTTGCTTTTGGAGGCAAATATCAGAACACAAAAGAAAGGACAGTGCACAGAAGTGAACCAGAAATATGGCAAGGTTATCAGTGAGTGTAACATGGAGGAAAGTAGTCTTTAATGAATAAAACAGAAAGTGTTTTGGGGAGAGTTCCCATGCTTAACAGAACCCCAAGCTTTGCTCTAAGTGGTATGGGCATCTGTGAGGTTTGCTCAGAGTGGTTCACCTTGTGACCAAGCACATATTAGGGAAACTGCTATACAGCACCGAGTTCAGTATGGAGATTATTACACCACTTAACCTTATCCTCAGGTGAGGCCCTCCTAGATCCATTAACTGTCTTTTTGTTTCCTCCCCCTTTCAAAAGCCCTTGAGATGGTCTGAAAATAAAAGGCCTATTTTACTTCAAATCATTTAGCATGGGTGTAGCTTTGATCTCCTAACCTTTAGCAAAGCAGGGCAGCACAAGAGCATTGCAGCATCGCTGTGGCATGGCATAAGCAAACCGATATGATACTGGTAACCTCGGCATCTGAGACACCATTTCCTATTATCGGAAATTATTAGCTGGTAGAGTCAATGATTTCAACTCCTAGAGATAAGTAAGATTCTTACGAAATAATAAGGGAACTTAATTCTGCTTCCTGTTTTAACATTTCTTGAAAGTGCTCCTCCACAGTTCAGGAAGAGAAGAAGGGAAACAAGGCAAAGGAGGGCACGTGGCCAGCACACATTGCACCCCAGCTATTCTCAGCTGGAGGATGGTGCTCTGGAGGCTGGTGCAGATTCGAGGCTCCTGATGGTGTCTTATTTTACCCCGGGATCCTCATACAGAATTTTAAATTCGGCCTTAGGCAAATAACTTTAATCATGGCTCCCTTATAACCAACGGGACTTGCTTAACCTAGAGGAGTGAAGAGCTTTTAATTTGTAAATACAAATGAAGCATTTAGATTGAAGACAGCATAGTATGTGCGGCACAATAACAGGATGACTTACCATCTTATTAACCAAATTAATTGTTTCACCTTTCTTAAATGAACAGAGAAAGGAAAAAAGAAGCTTTAGTTTAAACAAAATATTGGTTTACTTTACTATGATGGTTTAAGACATATTATTACTAGAGGTGGTCTTCAATACAAGTTTTGTGGTATCCTTAAGCCGGAACTCTTGGGACCACCTCATTCCTTGTACCTCTTCCTCTGAGCCGCAATGTTGCAGCAGAGCACAGTTCAGCACTACATGCTCCATTAAAGGAGCTTATATAGCATCCTATAAGCCTGTAGGTCCAGTGGGAACCTTTGGCAGACACAAAAATACTTTGGAAGACTGTAGGAATGCTGATGACCTGACAATGATTTATAATATGGCATTAGAAAAAGAAATACCTGTATAATATGGCAGAACCTGTCAGGATGGATAAAAACAAAGATTTGCCAGTAACTATGCTGTGCAGCTTTCCAAACCACTGAACCTGCTGGTTAGCCTAGGCCTCTATTTTCTCCAAACCCTCATAAAAATTTATTGTGGATGGGTACTAAGAAACCACAGGAAAAAAATCTTTCACTGTTCTAACAGCGTCTCTGCCTTATGATAGTCTTGCAGTGACTTTTTTTTCCCCCTCTCCCAGCAGGAGAGGTTTTTCTCCAGCCCAACATGGTTTAATCCTCTCTTACAAATGGCAAAGAAAAAAAATTTATTGGCCTATCTGGGATAGCCAAGGGATGAAGTACCAAAAAGTGGTATATGAACAAGAGAGACTTAAATCACACTTGCAATTGCAGGCACAGTTTCAGCTGCTGTGGAAAGAGCCCTGACACTATTTTCAGCCCAGGTATTATTTTGCTCTGGGGGCTGATGGTAACGAACTGCCCAATATATCAGAACAGGACAGTTTTGTGTAATTTGGCTTCTCTTCTGCTATGTATTCATCAATGCATCAGGAGCACAAAAAAAGCCCAACCGAAAGCAAACCTGGGCGACAGCGTGATTTGGAGCTGACTGAAAGCTGGAGTAACGGGGCAATGTACTGGCGTGCTGGGGACCAGGACTTGGCATATGCCGCATCCTTTTGTACTGCCCGCTGAGCAGAAGAGCATGACAGCTCCAGCTTCGCGATCCAGCTGGACATGCTGTACCAGTAAGTCTCCTCTCACACTGGCGAACCTCAGCATAGCACAGACCTGGCACTGGTGGCTGTACACTTGTACACCATTCATTTGTATCATCCCAAATGCAGTGAGTTTACAAGTAGGTACTGGGAGTTGTGGGCTGCAGTCCCCCACCACCCGCAGGAAGCCTGTTTGTCCCAGCCTGCCGGCAGGCCCTACAGCCATGCCGACCTGGAGCAGGGGCCGAGCAGAGCCCTGAGCTGTGCCAGCGCCTGTAGCAGCTCCGAGGGCTGGGGTGAGCAAAAAGTGGTGGTAAGTGTCCTCTGCTTTTCTGTGCTCATGTGTGATGGCCCGACTCTACATAAAGACAGCCATGGCTGTGTATAAAATACAGCGCTGCGTGTTTCTGAGCGGTATACCAGCAACTCAGGCTCTCCACAGGAAAACAGTTAAAAAAGCCGTGTATTATCAGATGATGTGAGGGCAGTAGTTTAGAGAGATGTGGTCCCAAAGCCCTGATGCAAAAAGTCTTTGACCCTGAGTCAAGTACCTGCCTACTTTTAAACTTACAAGATGACCAGTCTAAACCTTATTGACTTCAAAAGTCCTGCTCCACAGAGTCAGGATGTGCACCTGAGAAGTTTATCTACAGAGCCATGCTCTTGCATAGCCAGATGTTTGAAAACCGATAATTTATCATCACAGAGGTAAAAGTTAAAGATTGACAGGGTATCTTAGTCTGGGATAACATTTTTTTTCTTTTCCCAAAGGAAGAACTGGTGTATCTAGATCTGTAGGTTACTAACGTAGTAGGCAGATTTACCAAAATATTTCTCTCTGCGCACACTTTTTGCAAAAAATGAACATTATCTATTTTTCTTTCCACTTACTGTAATGTACTAGTGAATCTACTGGGGAATTTCATTCTGTGGAATTTGGGATCTTACTCCTCAACCAGTAAAGTCTGAGAACCAAAAATCTGCATTTACTGGAAGTTATCTGGAATTGGGATGTGGAATTCAGGACATGTGGAATTACAAATACCAGTAATAGACATCTGTTCAAGCTGTCTTATTTTTTGTCAAATATTTATTGGTATGGCTTGTCTGATCATATATATCACATTTATTTTATTCATAACAACTGTTCTTTGTCATGAAATTTAAGCTTATCCTCTATATTGTTGTTTTAGTGCTTTTCTGAAAAAAAATTATTAAGCACTGAAAAATCCAAAATAGAAAAGAGGACTTTTTAAACATGAAAAAAAAAAAACGTGACAAGCATATACAAGCATTTTCAGAACCGATTGGCATTCCATAATGAATAGCATGAGAATAAAGTATAGCAACCCAAAATCTTATTAAAGGATATTGAAAAGCATAAAATCTCCCTATTGAGAAGCAAGCAATAGGACAAGTGCAAGAGTTAACCAAGTATCTGATTCAGTTATACATGCCCTGATTCAAGACTGAATGTGTACAGATGTGTTAGTGTGATTTTAATATTATAACTATTTTCATTCATTAAGAGATTATTGATACAAAGATATAATCTCTTATCTCCTAAGAGAATCCTTTTTGCTGTATTATTAAGGTTACAGATCTAAGTTTTACATTGTCTCTGAAGCATGCTTTGTGCCTTCCTGGCAACAGTAGGTTAAATCTCGAGATAACCACTTCAGACTGGCTGCATACTTTAGTATCTTTCCCCTCCCTTCACAGTTGTTAAAACTTTACAGAGCCTCAAAACATATCCAGATGGACAGTAACTGTGACTGCCACTTATGAAACCAGTATAATCTAGCACAATGCACAAAGTAGGGTAAGTGTGGAAGGAAAACAAGTTCTGAATAGAGGACCTCCTTGGAATATTGGATCAGCCATCAGACACACCAATTCTGTTTAGACAGGCCTGTTATACACACCCAAATGTTCCGCAAAACAAAGCACACCCCCAACCTTTCACCACTGCAGCTCCTAAACACTTCTGCCCAAGGGTGGTCCTCACCCTGCTTGAGGCAGTATTTGTGCCTACATCTTTATTCACAAAATGAAGCATTGGTTTCCATAGTTTTTTGGCAAAGCTAAGACACATAAACCATGTTCTTCCTCTCAGAGGAATATTGTATCTTGGCAGTTTTATTTGGGTCTGACCTTTTCAAATATGCAATAGCAAAATATGAACAAATAGATCACTGTACTGTTGCACTGCCGTTCTGTCTCCAGCGGATTCCCCTGCACACCTCCTTCAGCCTGCTTGTGCGAAGCCAGGATTATCATAAATAACATAACCCTAGCAGAGAATTTGGTCAAGATAAAACTATTGTTATTTGAAATTATAGTCTTTGTTCACTTGTAGGATAATGTCTGCTAAGCACACCAAATAGCAATATATAGGTGGCTTCTAGAGATTTTTTTGTGCTGGGCACAAAAATAATATACATACTTTTTTTGCATACAGTATGCATGTATCACAACAGGACGATTAAGTAAAAGGGAGCCATGAAATAAGAAAAAAACCCAAACCTTGGTAGATTTATAGCAACTAAATCTGTGGCCTTATTCCTCACTCCAGTTAGAATGGGTGCTTAATTCAACTGAACTCAACTCTTGACACCTATGTCTGCTTACATGCATGTTGGCAGAGACACAGCTGAGTGCAGCAGGCATCCTCAAGTATTTCCTTATTTGTCACATTTCACAAATTCCCAACTTGTAAGTTAGCAATTAAAAAAAATTATTTGGGAAATTGCGATTTTAATTCATGGTATTTCAACCCCTTACCTGCCTTTCTCCCTTTCCTTTCAATTCATTGTAGTTGCATTATGTGTTAAAACCCTGGCACGACTCTTCCATTGCATACCTTCTGCTTGTGGAGAGAGTATGTTTTTAAATATATCGTGCAAAAGGACAGCATCTCTTAACACATGGTAGTAGGGCTGTGTTTGAGTTTGCTGTTGTGCAGAAAAGATTGCTTGCCATATGTCTTAACAGAGCCTGCTCTTCTTTTCTAAGAAATTGGCTAAGGGAGTTAAGATTATTTAATTTGGGGGGGGTGGGGGTGGTGTGTCTTTTTGTATCATGATTAGAGATTGGCATGTCAAGTATTTAATTAAGCTGTGATTATTGATATGTATTGCTAAGTTAAACAAATGCTGTATCATTCAGCTATCTCTGACTAACAAACTTAATTAAAAGTAACAAAAGTTAGGTAAAACCTAAATAATATTGTGAGTCTTTTAACCAGCTGTAATATACCCATACAACACTGTTCTATTGAGCAGGGAAACTATCATCAAGGCTTTTGTCAAAGCAAAAAAAAAAAAGTTCTGATATTTTCTTCATGTTGCAAACAAAGCTGCAGCCTTTAGCATTTCAGCTCAGCTCCGTTTTGTACCAGAGGTGACTGAGCCACTTGAACAGTTGGTTGCATGTAAATGTGCTGAACAAGAACCAGATCATAAACAAAAGCGTGCTGGGGCTTCAATAAGCGAAGCACAAGAGCAGAATATTAACCACGAATCCTGCCTAGGTAAAAATTCCTTTTGCTTGGTCATGGCATATAACAAGGTTTCATGCCTCTCTTTTTGGCATGTCTGGTGCTACAGGCTCCAGGGGAACCTTATTTCATTCAGATGTCTGCTTCTTAATGAGCTGATCTTCAGAGGAACAGCTATTTACTGATTCATTGCTGGGTTACACCTTTAGCACACAATTTTCTCTCACAGTGGTTCACAAAACAGAAAACTCACTGCATCAGACAACTCGAACCACAAGCAAGTGCAAAAAGGCTCACGCAGTCGACATGGGATTCCCTCATTTGGCTGCAGAAATTATTTAAAAATTGAATAATCCTTTCAAGTGGCTTAAGCACTAATTAGGGACTCTAGGGTACATTAGAAAATATAGGGTATGTTAGAAAATATACTGTATCGTTAAACAATACTGTTTTAAATGTCAGTATATACAAAAAGCGATAAAAGAGATTTAAACATGACTGTGTCTTCTTCATGCCTTGTGGTTGTATCTACGTCACACCTTCTACTTTTTCAGACTTGCACCTTTGAATAGGAGGAGACCACCACGTATGGGCTAATTGTTAAAATACATTTCCTTCACCCATTCATTCTGTCCAAACACTTGCAGTTGTGGAAATGTTCAAAACACTCCTTTAGTGAATTATGGCTGTATGAGGAAGACTAGGAAAGGAGAGAAAGAAGAGACTTTATGACTTGAATCCTCCCTGTAGTTTACGTCTTTCAGTTTTTCAAGTCTTGATTCTAAGTTTGACTCTTTACTTATCTGGAATGGCCCCTTGAAGGCCAGCTGCCTCCTAAATTTACCATGTTGACAAAATAAACAAAAGATTGCGTTGTTAGATAGACATCAGCAATTAATAAATCAATTTTCAAATATTTCTTTTCCCTCGATATTTTTACACTAAATTTGCTTCTTGAAGCAAAAAGTGCCACAGTTGGAAGTATTAAGCTAGCTAAGTATGAAGACTATGCATGAGAGTGTTCACTCTTGGATATAGTTATACAATATTGTGATTGAGCGTCACTATTTCATCATGTCAGCAGAAAATGGGATGCATTTCATTTGGGAATTAGTGCGCTTAGCTGGAGGGAATGCTTTTCTAAATGTCATTCAGTCATTAGCGAACTCAAGGAGCTAGATTACAGTATAAAGTTGTATTCTTTCATCAGATAGATCTGTTTAAATCTAGGTGGTCTCTACTGATTTCACTGAAATTGCTTGAATTTAATTCACAGTAATTGGAATTGGAAATGGTCTGTGTAATGAACAGACTCTACTATGTGTAGCACTGTTAAAAGGTAATGTAAGAAAAGCTTGGCTTGACACAGAATGTAGCCAGAGACTAGTGAAAATAACACATTTGAATATGCAAATGCTGTTCTCTAACAAGTGCTGAATTAGTAAAATGTGAATCTAAAGTCAAAATTGGTGTCATTTTTGCAGATGAAGGAGAAGAATTTAGGATTAATGAAAAAATGGGTTAGTTTTGTCTCTGTCATCAGACTAGAGAAATAACAAATTAGAAAGACAGAGAGGAGAGAGATATTTTCCTGAACCACAGGTACTCAGAAACCTTCCTGTCCTCTCTCCTCCCAGCCTTTTCTTTTCCTTTCAGGCCCATTTGGACAAACATCAGTCAGTCTCATTACTCTGGTCTTTTTTGCTGATGTTCTGTGGGCTTCCAGTTTATTTCTGCATAACCTGAAAAATTCCTATTTGCATCACAAACTGACCAAAATGTCCTTTAATTATTTCCCAGGAGGTTTGCTTCATTCTCTGAGTAGGCACCACTGCATTGCTACACTGAAAGGCTTGTCAACACTCCCATTATAGATGTCTGATTTTGCAGGATGCTATAACCCAGATGACTTAATTGCGTAAAGCTACAACTCATTTTACAAGATTTCACGAAAGATGCCAGTTATTTAACATGCCTGCATTGAAATAACTTGGGTTTTCTTTTTTTTTTTTTTCTGGGGGGGGGGGGCCTTCAAACGTGATGCAAAAAAGCAAATCACCGTGGAGTCAAAACTTGCTACTTTGCTTCTTCTGAAGGTAGCCCTTCATTCCTATCTGTGTGTTGCCTTTCTCAGCTACCCGTTTTTAGACTTCAGTGTCTGTCACTCCTAATATCTTCCAGGAGAACTTAGTATCCAGCTGATTTCTTGGTAATGTCTTTGTTTCTCTTCACTTTTAATCCTCCTGTGACTTTGAGGACTATAATCTCAAAATTAGAGATGATCAATGTTTTAATGACTTATTAGAACATGAAAGTTTTACAAAGAAGATATTGAGGGACACCCACTGCTTCAGCTGGGTACCACACACCACCCATGTGTGGCCTCTGTCACTATGAGTAGTACTTTAAATACTAAATGGGTATCAATATATTTAGCCCTGGGATGTCTTCTACCAGTGGCTGGAGAAAGCACACATTAGTTTCTTGTGAGCAATGCTGTCGCTGCTGCCGGGAGTTGTCCCCTCCTCCTAGTGAAGATAAGAAAGCTATCTTCATATTTGTGAGGCCTTCAGAAGTTTTCAGAGCATTTGGATTAGGTTCAGATAAAACACTGGCTTTCTGAGTATTTATGTATGAAAAATCTTTGAACTATTTGAAAATTGTCAATAATATCTTCTGCATCTGTTCAATCCAAAGGGATTTTAAAAATTCAGATCGGAGCAGCTGAGGGTGAGAGAAAGTTCACCCCTTATCAGTCATCCAGATTTGCCGAGGCAGTTTTATGAAGGCAGCGAAGTGAATGCAGAAACTAAAACCAGGGACCACTTGATAATGCTCTAAGCCAAAAAGAAAACAGAAAAAAGGGCAGGCGTTGCTTCTATAGGTTACGTCATATGTAACTTAAATGGAAGGGAACAGGGTCAATATAAAGTGTGTGGGTGAGGCAGGCAGACACATGGCGTTGCAGATACATACGAGGTCAAACATGAAGCTCTTTCTTCCAAATTGAAATTCAGGGAATTGTCAACAAGTCCCCATCCATACGGAATAAGTGAAAATGTGATTGTGAGGGGCCTGATGATAATCCTAGGGCAAATGCCGCTCTCCTTCAGCCTGGCATCAATTCAGAACTCTTCTGGATGTGCTGGGACTGCTTTGCATTGCCGTTCAATAGAGCTGGAGCCGAGTTTCACCCCGTATCATAACACGTTTATCCTCAAGGCGAATATATGCATCTGGTTTTGTATTCAAGTGTTTTCTTATGCAGTTCAATAGCTTCTTGCTAGTAGCCTCAGGGATATTTAAATAAGATGAACCTTTTTACCTACAAGACCATAAAAAGAGAAGAGCTAACAAGGGGCTATGAGGTGTTATGGCAAAGGTGATGAGGTGCCTTTATGGGACCTCTGCAAAGTGTTTGACACCCCAAGTACAGCAGGCAGAATTCCTCTTCCACCAGTGTCTCGAGGAAGGTGGAAAAACGATGCTTTTCCCAACCATTGCTCCTCTGAACACGTGCGCAGAGGAACTCTTGAGGAACCGTCTGCGGCACATTAAACGCTGTGTGCTCAGCCAATGTTCCCAATTCCCAGCTGGAAACACATGGAAATCCACTGCTGGCAAACCTGAGGTTGTCAGGGATTTAAGCCATTACACTCAGTCATATTTATTTTCTATTAATGGTAGATCAGTCTTAATAAAGACAAGCTCCGCCACTAGTTTCAGTTACAGTCTATGTATGTGGTATAATGACATCGATTGCTATACAGGGTATATGGAAATTTCTCACCAGTGGGAGGGCATGGACAAATTCTTCACAGCCACCTTTTATAAATGATGGATGTCTTTGCCTCTTTTCTTGCCAATGAGATCTTAGGAACTTGGCTTCCAGACTCTTGAAATTTGGCTTGGCCAAATCATTTAGCATTGAACTCTCCGTAAGCAGCACTGGGCTGATTCGCTCTTTAATCGTTATCCAAACTACCCGACCAGGCCGTTAGACATAGCTCACCTCCAGCACCCCACTCTGGGAAAAAAGATCCGGCATCACCAGTCACTGCTCCTTGCGTAGGACTGGCAAGATGAGATGGGCAAACAGGATTCTGCCTGTATTTCACTTTTTAAAATTAGTCAAGATATTTTCTTCTACATTAAAGCATATTTTGATATTTCCTGAGGCCAAATGGAGAATACTGAGTTTGCTCTTTTCAAATCAGTAATCTGAAAAAAAAAAATAAATTAGAAGAATGAATAAATACTTCAGAAGACAAATTTTATATGCATATGTAAGCTGCAATTTCTATGTAGATTTTTAAGTTAGAAGTCTGGTTAAAAGAAAATTTGTTAGACCCTCCTTCCTGCATTAGCAGTTAGAGAAATATTTTGCAAGTTTAGCTCTGCAACCCAGAAAGCAACTTTGCAGTTTCACCCCCCCCCCCCACCC
>NW_009628172.1:10785-13745 GCF_000690535.1 Cariama cristata
CAGAGTCCCAAAAAAGAGAGATTCTTCCACTCTACGGCTGCAGTATTAAAAATAAATGTCCATATGCCTGCCCAGGAGATGTGCCTAGCTCCTGAGCAGAGCATTCCCAGAGCCTTCCCTGAGAAAAGATCTCTGAAGAGTTTCACCTGGCAGACCATTTTGGGAAGTATGTGAATTTTCCATAGCTCACCTCAAAGTCATAAAAGAAGAAATGCTTTTTGCTAGTTGAAGCATTAGCTGTTACCAAGAAAATGATTCAGAGGGTGCAATGTAGAGGATGAGACGTTTAACACACGCCTGAGTGACATGGGAACCATGGGTTACTCGGCAATAAATACGATGTACTAGAACTCTGTACTAGCCCATACTTCCCAGATTGCCATCACAGAGTTGCATGTGCTTAGGGCTTTGTTTCAGGGATAACAAAATATGAGTAGGGAGGCTCCAGAGGTTTTTACACAGATGAAGCTTTGATGTATCAACCCTAAGCATTCAGCTCGCATCATGTACCTGTGATCTGTGGGGAGAGGTTTTTGGAGCTCATCTGACAGTTTCTACTCTAGGAAAGGAGTGGTCTGATACTATCGCAATACAAATAATGAATTATAATCTTCATGGGCATTGGTTGGTTTGTTAGAGATGGAGGCAAGATGGAAGTGTGACCATTTCACTCAGCCTTATTTTGGCATTCCAAAGACTTAGTCTGTCATTGGGAAAATTCACATCGTTCAAGGTCAGAGTTTCTTTTACTGTAATAATTTTAAATTATAAACTAAGTATTTAAAAATTATAAATGATAATATTTTTTTAAAATAAAAAGCTCATTAGACTTTTAAAGGGATACTTGTAGTAACAGGACAATTAGTAACAGTACAAGGTGGAAAGTATAACTAAAACTTCATTACAGCTTTTTTTTCAGAGCTCTTTTATTCTGTGAATATTTGTTATGGTACTGTAGTTAAAAATAAACTTCTACTGTGATCAGGACTTGCTTTCACCTCTTCTGAATTATGGTTCCAACCCTCTTGGATGAGCAACAAGGATAATAACTTTACATTAGCTCCCACAATTCATTGCATACTATTTCACCCAGTATTTATAAAATCCTTCCATAATTTATGATAAAAATGTATTTCTATGTTTGGTCTGAAGTGTGAGGGGAAAAATTACATTCACTAGCATGAAATGCTTGTTGAATAAATAGCAGGTAACTGTGAAAAATAGTGGGTAAAGTTCTACTGAGAGAAGGGCTTTGCTAGCGTGCAGAAATTAATGCCAGGTTTCCAACAGTACAGAACTGTGATGCGTAGTCCTCTTCTGTGTCTCCTGATTTGCTTTGTAAAAATCTGTTAGTATTAATGGATCAATATTAATTAAACAAATTTTTTTAAAAAGGCAATACAAAGTATATTAAGATGGAAACATTTAAAAAGGACAATAAAAATCTGTAAGTGGCTGTTAGCAGTTTTGCCTGGCAGTACAGGTGTTGAGGATGCCCACTTCAGGTACAAATTGTACTTACAGGGATAGAAGAGCAGCGTTGGACCTACAGGCATTATCCAAGACGGTGTTATGTTTGCAGCAGGTCTGTTACTGAAATCAGTTTAGTTGTGCTATCTTGATAAGGACCTGAGTCTTCATCACTGCCGCAAGGCCTGTACGTGAAATGAAATATGAATTATGAGCAGAACGTCTGTCGGACAGATGCTATCTCAGCACCTCCATGCATTTCCCTAAACTGAATGTTCATGACTCCAACATTGAGACAGATATAGGCAAAAGCGTCATGGAAAAATGTTGTACTTTTTCATTGAAGTGATCATAAACACATCTAAGAGCACAATATACCAAACATTTATATTACCGTGTTTGAAAGTGTGTACTGTATTTCCCAAAGATAATGCAACGGTTAATTTTCTGCTTTAGTTATAATGCTTTTCCTCAGCAGCAGTTGCTACTAAATAAGTCTCTATCGTTTTTCAAGGGCATAACTTGCAACAAGACAGCAATAACAATTGCATATTGTTTTCAAATAAGATGCCATTTTCCTTTCTGGCAGGCGGCAATGGGGTTTTAATGTGTAACATTTGTTTAATAAAACTCACAGATGCTTCCTTGACAACTGCAGAGGAAGAAAAGAGAGGAAAACAAACCCAAAGAAAAGGCAGAAAATATAAAGAGCAAATGAAAGATTCAGCTTCCATTACAACTATTCATTTTGTATCCCAGGCTGATTAGACACATTTCGGCTGGATCAGACATCTCTGGTGAACCTGTGCATAGCAGGGAAGTGCTGCGATTTGAGTCCCTGCTTTGCTGAAGCATTGCCTCGATTTCCGACAAATGAAGAAATACCGTGTGCTACCAGGAGGCCCCAGCTTCACAGAGGTCACAGCATTTTGGCATTTGTATTCTCATGAGGCAGTTCGGCTGAGCAGGACAGATTTTTCTGCTGATTACACATGGCTGCTGTATCTCCAAGGTCTGCCTACACTTTTTAGTTAATAGAGTCTGTGAATTGCAGTGGACAACATTTCTTCCTTTGGAGCAAGAGATAACAGATATAACCTTTCACTGATATTGACTGGTTTTGTGATAAACTGAAAAAAATATCATTCTGATCTTAAAAACAAAAACAAAAGGAAACTCCACTTCTTTGCAATGAAAACCCTTTAATATCAAGGTAATGGATACACCAGAGAAAGAGAGAAGGGACACAGGTACGCTGCAGAAAGCAGGACCACCTTCCAGCTGAGACTCCTGAGTCCTTTTAAATACAGGAGGCCACTCTCTATAATTATCTCTACCACTATAAAAATAATGTGGGGCTGAGAGCGCGCCCTCCCTCGGGTCACCCAGCCAGCTGCAGAGCTCCAGTGAGAGCTTGGGTCTCCCACCTCGTGCAGCCCCCCAGCCACTGGCTAGGCAAAAGCGCACCGCTAATAATGCTGGGGGAAACC
>NW_009628172.1:13776-22278 GCF_000690535.1 Cariama cristata
GTCAAACGCGCACGCTGAATCATGATGGGAAATACTGGAAAAGAGTTACCGTGCAAGTGGGGCCAGTCAAGTAGAAGCAAAAATTATAGGAGATAAGCTTTCCAAAATATAAAAAAATAACAAATATAAATAGAGAAGACAAAGATAAATGGCACCAATCTCATTCTGGTAGGTGAAATGCACTGTGAAGCGGCAGCAGTCTAACCTGAACGAATGGAAAACCCAACATCTACAGAAGAGCCAGGACAGTAGCTATGGCCATTGCTTTTTCCATGTCTAATTTTTGAGCCCTCCAGTATATCTGGTGAGTGGCAATAGGCACTTTTTTCCTGAACAGTCCCAAACCGCGAGACTTTGAAAACAGTCCATCAGCACTGCCTCATGGCTGGTGCCAGGGAGCAAGAGACAGGCAACTGTATGTGCCTTCGTCTAAGTGGTTGGACAAAATCCAGGGTCTCCATGTATATTCTGTGTTACAAAGAAAAATTGGTATTGTCACCGTGTATCTTTGAAGGAAGCCTGCTTACCTACAAAGGTCCTGTTGCCCAGGGCCAGGAGGAGTCAACCCACGGGAGATGGTTCTGCTCGCACAGCTCGAGGTCAGGTTCAGCCAGGACTCAGCCCACCAGGTCTGTCCCCCTCAGCTTCCCACACTTGCTCCATCTCCCATCTCTTTGGACTATTTCCTCACTCTCAGCTTCAATTCTCTTGGTTCTTCTTTTATGTAGACACAAAAATCTCTGGAGAACAGCTAAATGGGTCATGACTAGTATATCTCCGTACCTTTGGTTTGGATAGTAAAATCTCTCTGTACATGGAGTGAGGTGTCTGAGTGTTATGCAAAGCAGGTTCAGTGAATTTTCCCTTATCTGATCCCAATGCCTTCAAGCTGAATGATTGTCCATGCAATCCAGTATTTACTAATCATAGCAGGTCCAAGAAATATTGCAGCAAAAATACTGTTTTCTAAATTTAGGTACTCTGCAAAAATTTGGAAGTTCAATTTGTATTATAATGTGATACCAGCACATTATAATTTTTAATTAAAAATTGTATCACTTTGTAATGTCTGCAGCTCTTTCACATGGCTGTCATCCAGAAACAAGGCAACGCGAGCTGATCTCCACAGAGGATGGGACATCGCATCCTGACCTTGGTACGCAGACAGGGTTTGTTTGTTTTTTTTTTCAGTTGTCATGTAAATGTTTCACTGGCACAAAAAGGCATCGGCAGGCATCGTTTTGTAATGGATCGCAGGCTGGGAAGGGAGCAGTTCCCAATTGACAGAGCAGCCATGCTTCCTCAAATCAGCCTATAACTTGTGATAGTATTGTGTTCATAAATTCTTCCAGCAAAGGGATTCTTCAGACAGCTAGAGATCAGGGGATCCATCCTCATTATCCACCAGAAACTAGGAACAAACTCCCTGGGAAAAAAGCAAAATAAAACATAACAGAGAAATGCATCTAGTTCTTATTCTGTAGCAAGTCCAGTTGTCTTCTTCTCTTCCTCCAGCAAGTGAGAGACACGCTTTTGGTTTGTGTCTCGCTTCCTACCTGTACGTATTAGAGCAGAATTCTAGCGATAATTGTAAAAGCAAAAAGAGATTTCTTTTTATTAAAACAGAAATATCCAGTAATAACCATGTTCTAACTCATAGCAATGTTGTGAAAAATCATGTGCTTGTAAGTCTGAAGAATTTTTAAGGGGTTATGTGCTGAGGATGGGACAGAAATACCAGCTAGAGTCACCTGTGTCCTCTGATGGCTTGCTGTTCAATTAGCCTGTAAAACTGCTGTTAGTTTAAATGGAGGCAGGATTTCAAGCTATGCAGATCATACCTACCTGAGAAATATGCATAGATTTTTCATACAGGAGAAGAATACATTCAGTGTGCCTTCCCACATACAGTGCACTTGCTACATTGCAAATGTCTGAGCAAAACCTGGCGGCACGGCTTTCTGTGGCCATGCAGAGTCCTGCACTGTTACAGCCACTCCACGCTGCCTTCTCGGGTGGTTTTTTCCTCGGGCGTTGCCTGATGCCGTTTTAATTCTTCACACCATGGGACTCCATCCCTCACTTTCCTTGGGAGATTGTTCCACAGTTTTGCAGATATTACTATGGCTTTTTTACCCCTGACGGTCATCCTAAATTTTACTTTCCTTAATTTAATTCTGTTCTCAACAAAACTTTTTTTTTCTCCATGGGTATTACAGTGTCCCTTTTTTATTCCTGAAAAAGTCAAAGTATTAGCAACTAGAAATCGGTTGTATTCCTTAGCTGGAGAGACCTTATCTTGAGCAGGTATAGGTAATTATGGATTGTACTTAGGAGTCTGCTAAAACTTTCTGCTTGATTAACTATCCCTGCAGGGATGATAATTGCTGTTACAGATGAAAGTATCAAGCGCAGGGTGGAGGCACGGCCCCTCCAGCAGCGTACAGGGCAGCATTGCCGGGCTCAGAGAACAGCTCTGTGCAGTCCCCCGGGCTGGGAGAGAAGAGGGAACTGTGTCCCAGCTCTTCAAAACACTGGAGACCAAAACAGACCCATGAAATAGACTGCTGGTGGGACCATGGTTAGCTGATCGTCTCCCCAGTCTATTGTACCTCACTACAGAAATGTGACTATTGGAAATTAAATTTGTAAGAAGAGGAAGGAATGGGTTATATTCTGATTTCACATTGGCTTAAATCAGGAGCTGCTCTGATAATCACGTGGAATCGGATGGGTCTAAGCACAAGCTGAAGTAAAAGGCAGCTCAGGCTAAGAAGATGTGTGCCGCCAGGTTTGCTTTTACTTCTTTATTTTTCCACCAGTGATGCTTACATATCAGTCACAACAGGTACTAACAGAAGACTCCAGGAGCCTTTCCCAGCTGTTTTGGGTTGCAACCCGCAAAGCTTGCCTCTCATAATTGAGTTTTACCTTTAGGCACTTTAAAGTTAATAAATAGACTCATTTGAGCAAAGGGCTTATTTGAAATCCATATTGGAAAAAAGTGAGCATAAGTGTGCTAGTGCCAAACTATAAACACATTTATATGGTGCAGTAAATCAATATTGCTGCCTTGCCTTGGAGAGGCTGGGCCAATTAAGCTGAATGTACAGGGCATGATGATGGAACCTGCTCAGCTTATTACGGGACCGGTAGCAAAGACTGCAACCATACTACCTTGCTGAGTCTCACTTTGACATTCCCTAGCCTGGCCAAATTTTAGACCACTTGCTTTGGGCTTGTCATGCATTGACTACCAAAAGAGAACAGAGATTTTTGTATTTTTTTTTAATTACCTGAAAAAATATGGTGGGAGTCAAAGAAAGGATTCAAGGAGGGTGATACTGTTTCACTGTCTAAAAAAGTCTGTGAAGTTTTTTTTGTTGGAAGAGTCATTCAAATACAGGCTGGGCTACGAACACTGCAGCTTTTTCCTGTAGTCACCTGCTTAAATTTAAGCCAGTGTGTAGTCATGTCTATTGAAATGTTTGTGGGTTGGCTGTGTTCCTCTGGACTGCAGTTAAAGTTATTAACTTTATGAACCCAAATTGATCTTGATGAACATGCAGTGCATGGAAGGTAGGGAGAAAGGCAATGAGAAAAATGTACAATGAAAATGGAAAGACATTACAAGCATTGTGTGGGTGCAGCATGAGGAGGAGCAACTGGGAAGAGGCAGGAAAGGTGATGCCTATCAACATCTTCCACTAGTACAGGGTCTACATATGTACTTGGACTCTGTAATGCAATAATGATGCTTCACTCGCTCTCATAAATTCCTGCGTAAGTAGAGGTCATATAATCTGACAAGTGACTTTTTGCAAACAAGAAAATGTTCAGGTTTTTGTTATTGGAACACTTCATTCAACTGCCTTAATTACAGGGGTCCCCCTCCCACTCCCTTTATGCAAAATATAAAACAAGATTATGAAAAAAGCACACGGTATGATGGAAAATTGGTTAGCTTTTGGTGTATTAAGTCCCTGAAAATTATTTATATTTTGTGTTTATGTAAAACCTATCATTGACTATTAAATGTAAAGTTACCGTTGCCTGAATTGTTGCTCAAATCATAGAAAGCTTAGTGTAGTTGGAAGCTGACAGCTGGCAAAGCTCTCTTATAAAAACTCTCTAAAATGCATTAGAATCTGCAAAAAAAGTAATTTTTTTAATGAGACACAAGAGGAAGAAAAAGAGCCCTGTGTCCCATTTAAAAGGGGACAATTGAGACTTTGAGCTAACTAAAAAAAAGATTCTTGTAAAGGTTTTCCTTTTCAGATTCAAAAAATTCAAGCACATTTGTTGCCACCCTAACCCCTAATGCAAGAGGGTCCTGTGTGTATCTTACTTGTGCGACTCTGCCGATATCTCTTTAAAGCAGGAGGAAGAGATTTCCAAATAAAGTGAAGTGCCGAAAGGCAGCTGCTGGGTCACCAGCAGTGCTTGCCCAGGTCCTAACCCAGGGCACTAATTATCCATCTGCCTCATCAGGTGCCGGAACAGATTCTCCATCCTACGGCTGGGCGTAGGAAAAGGCTCTTTCCTCTTCTCACACATCTTACTCTGCGGGTAGGTTTTTTAGAATTCTTTTTAAAATTTGTACTAGCTATTTTTCTCTTTGTGCCTTCACCCATTGCATTACTCGTTTCACTGCTCATTTAGTCACTGGGACAAAAATTGAGTGAGACAGGGAGTAAAGTGTACATCTGCGAAAACCAAACTCGTTCATCTCATGAGGTTAGCAACTCGCTGCACCATCATAAAACAGAGATATATTTACCCTTAAATCTTGGCTTTTGGAAAGCAAGGAGAGAAACACATAAGCACAAAGCGTGTAACATAAAACTGAAAATCCACAAATATCTCATACTAGTAGGGCAGTACACTCACCGTGCTGTCGCTGGTGGGGAACAGCCCATACCCCTAGAGATGCATTCATAAACAGCTCGCTGCTTGGCGATCCTTTGAAAAGGAAATGCTGTCACCTGAAGAAATAAAGGAGGTATCTTGGCATGGGCCATGGAAACTTTTCTTTCCACAAAGGCTAACTGATATCAGTATCATCTGGGGGACCGAGGGAAAAAAGCACACAGGCTCAGAGGCAGGAAGGGCAGGGGCCTCTGATGGCAACTTCTCTCTCAGAGCACCCTGCCCATACCCTGCTGCCTACCTTAATCCATTACTTCACCCCTCAGGCAAGAGTGTATTTTTCCCCCGTTCATGCCTTCTGTACAGCAGGAAAAATTGAGCTGGCTATACTCTAATAAAATATATCCCAGCTCCCTTCCTCTCTCCACCAAAACTGTCATTATCTGCAGAGCAAAAAAGAGCGTAAAGATAAAAATCTCACATGTGAGCTGTTGATAACTAGAAAGTGATTCTGTCTAGCTGCCTCTGTGGGTTATGTCAGCCTGGCTATTCCCCTCAACGTGGTACTTACTGTGCAATACTTTATCTTTCACAGCTAGTACTCTTAGTTTCTTAATATATTGACTGCTTCTTCCAGTACATTAGTCCCATTTGCTTTTATAGCTGGGATGTCTAATCAACTTAATTTGTCCTCTTTATCATTTTTAAGAAATTTTCAAAGGCAACTCAGAAACTTCTCTATCTGCCTTTTTCCAAGTGTGCTTCACTATTACAGTGTCCATTACATTGAGTTTGCATTGTCCTCATATCTACAAGGTCTGAGAGATTTCATTCATTGCAAACCCTTTATAATAGTTTAACTTCTTGAATGGATTGGCAATACATTTCATTACTAATAAGCCTGCATTTCAAAGCTGCCAAAGGCTTCACACAAATAGCAGTCTGGTGTGGCTCCCAATTTGCTCTTTCAGACTCACATTCAGGCTTTGCAGAATACCAACTGCACAGACACATACAATAAATAACTTCATGATTACTAGTGTTTCTTCTTTCATTCCCCCACGAGGTTTTTTTCCCTTTTCTTTCCCTTGATGCCAACCTCCAACCCAGGGATGAATGATTACTTTGCATCAATACCTACTAACATTATGAAAAGTGTCGCGTTTGCCTGAGGTGAGGTATATTCAGCTGGTGGGGTTCTGATGCTCTCCTTTACTGACATGAGACTGCATTCAGTGTAACTAACCCAAGTTTAGCATCTTTATTCCTGATTCTCAGCAGAGCAAATGAGATCAAAATTGCTTCAGTGAGTACACACTCGGAATAAGATACATAGTTGATTATCTGCATATGAAACCGCTTAGACTGGCCATAGCCTCCTTATTTTCCCCTCCAGTCCCATTGAAGAATGGCATTAGTAGATGATACAAAGCCTCAGTGGGGTTATCGGGGTAAAACATTTCAAATAACCCCTCAAAACTTTAAGCAGTTCACTTCTTTGAAGGACATGATGTGGCATGAAATTAAATATCAGGATCGTATTTCACCATCAAGTCTGCAAGGGGTTAATAAAGAAGTCTGCTTGCTGTTTGTTTTTCTGTGACATAAACTTATAAAAGTACATTAGTTCCTCATCAGTTTGCAGTTTATTCTGAATGGTCCTCAATGGCGCTCCCAATAGTGTTGTGGGGAGGAATGAAATGGCCACAGGGATTTCAGAACAAATCCTTTGCAGAGAAGATAATAATTTACACTATGTACATTTATTTACTTTTGCCATAATTGCTACATATGCTTTATTGACACTAATTAATTAAACCTCATCTAATTAATTGTGTTCTCCGAGGAAGGTAGTGTTGACATTTTGCAGCTGGGACTTGAGAGGGGAGCTGTGGAAGGCAAAGCTCTTAACAGCATCCCTGATTTGAAGTCTTCCAGCTCCCCATACCCCTGCCCGTGTCCATGGACTGCGTGGGGCCACGCAGCTGGAACACGCTGGATCTGAGCCTTCAGCCTTCCGCCTTCCTGAAACTGCCAAAAAACTTCAAACGGAGAAATAACCCAAAATCTGAGCTGAGTCTTAATAAACCCCAAACCCAGAAACAGATATGAAGACAGCGTACCTTGAGTTTCCGTTTAGTGCTCTCAGTGAGACCTCCTCCTCTATTTATTTACTCATTTAGAGTTATTTAAACTTCCTTGGGTCAAAGTCAGATGTGATGGGACAGATCTTCTGTTGTTCTGGATCAACTTAATATCAGCCTCACGTGTCTGACTTGCACATCATTCCTGTGCGTGGCTGCACGTCTTGTTTTACACAGATGGGTAATCATGCATACAAATGCTCCTATAATTTATCCCAGAGTTGCCAAAGTGTTTATAAAGGCAACTTTCCATCTATTCCCAACATTCCACATCCTACAGAGGTGTTTTCTCTTGTTCCCAAAATATTATTCTTCATTAATTAAATTTCAGTAAAACAGCTGTACCTTTGAGAGCTGGAGATTCTTAATCTCCTAACAGGCTCTTTGTGGTTAGGGGAAAAAAAAAAAAAAAAGGCTAATATTTTCCACAGTGCTATGTTGCCTGCTCATTTCTTCTCGAAATGGTGTATGCTTACCACCTCTCATCGATGCTCTGACTTGAGTTTGGCAGTAAAACATTCACCAACAACATTTTACAAGCAAAAACTGCACATTTCTCCTGGGAAGCTGTTCTTAAGAACACTTTCTTTAAAGAAAATTCTTTCTATCATTTCGTAGCTTAGACATCCTGCTCCGAGTCTAGTTTCACCAATTTCAGCACCATTACACCAGGAATGAATGTGACTCACTCGATTGTTTTCAGTGGCACGATGTCGCATGCATTTACTATATCCTTGGCAACAGCAAGGCTGCCCTATGGCCATTTAAGAAGAAAGAAATGGAGCGAATCAGAATAAGCCATAGTCCCTGCAAAAAGGGGGAAGAAGAAAAGAAAGAAAGAAAGGAACAGCCACGGAGTGGGGTCTGGGAAGATTAGGCACTGGTTTGAAAACAACGATGCAATGAACTGAAATCCAAAAGATTACTTGTCTACTTTCTAGCTGCCCCAGTAGTCATTTCTCTGCTAATTACCCTCCCTTTTGTGGCGCGGGTGCCATTAGCAGTATCATAGCAGTGGCGCTGCTGTACCCGTGACAGTCCAAGGGTATACATGAGGCAGAGCTTGCACAATGCATGTGTTTGGGGTACGTGCCATGGGAGCAGCCACCAGACAGATTTCAGGAATGAGTCTCAATGCCCGAGTTTGTTTTGTTTTGCTTGCAAACATCTGAGCTCTCGGATTTGGCAAAAAAGAAAAGCACTGCATGTCATTCTCTTTAGGGCTCCACATAAAAATCATATCAGTGGCTTATAGACAGCAGCATGGTAGTTTTCCCAGCTTCAAATGCTTTCCTGTTCCCGTTCTCATCCAGATGGAAAGGTTCTCCAAACAAAAGTCTAGTACAGCGAAGGCATGCGTGAGTTTGCCTCCAGCCACTTCAGTTTGCAGATATTTGTCTTACTTTTTGCTGTTGGCAAATCTGTCCTTGAAGGGCATAACTAGAGGTTTATTGGAAATGCAAAAGAACCTCTCTCTCCCTGTCCTCTT
>NW_009628172.1:22297-29711 GCF_000690535.1 Cariama cristata
CAAGTTATCAGCAAACACTTGTCAACATTTGATTGCTGTAAATGCAGGTGATTACGAGAAATAAGAAATATTTGTTTTTTCTGAATGTTTTCTGTCTCAATCTGTACCCAGGGTGCCGCTTCCACTTGAAATTGTTTTTCACTGCTGTTATCTGAAGCCCACAGCTTATAACAAAAAGGGCTGATTATGTAAAAACGAAGTGACATTGGGCTGTCAAAGCAAAAATATCCTCACCACAAATCCCAGCCTGGGCCTTGAGCTGGCAGCTGGATTGCGGAGCAAGAGGAATGCCTTTGTGGAAGAGGAGTGGAAACGCGTGCTGCTGCGCGGGGCAGGCCAGCCGGTGTGTGGCTCCCCTTTCGGTCCTCACTCACGGGAATGGGTCAGCCTCTTCACACGAGGTTTGCAGTTGCATTTGTGCATCGCTTGCTTCTAGGTCAGAAGGGGCAGAGAAGATAGGGAGCAGTGGCAGAATATGTGCAGCTTTAATAGGAACAGTCTGGAGCCAAGTATTTCCCTGTGAAAGACTTTTGATGTGTAATAGAAGCCATACTCCTCTGCAGTGCTGAATAAATTGTAGCCCAGGAAAAACCAAATACTTTTGCTACGGGTTTGAATTTTATACATGAGCTCTGTCTCATAGATCATGTTTTTATATATATGTATATGAAGAAAAAGAACATATGATTAAGTGCATTCTTTTTCTTTACACGAATGCAGGCACACTGCCGATATCCACAAGCTTCATTTGACACCATGTCAAAGGGAGCTGTCTTCACTCCTTCGCCTTACATTCCAGTTCAGGACCGATACTTCCACTGAATTTCAATAGAAACTATTACTCCAAAAAAAAAAAAAATTAGTACCACATAACCAGGGGCAGGATCCAACTTACCTAGTTTAGGCATCTAAAAAGTTGGACATCATTGAGTCTAAGCTGCTTGTTTTGGTTTTCTCTATAGTGAATAGGAAACCAGGTATTTCTCCATAAGGCAAAAGTTCCCTCCATAGCATGGCTGTCACATGGAGAGGTCTCCAGAGGTCCCTGTTTTTCTGCCTCTGCCAGTGTAGGGCAAATAGTTAATCCTTGACTCCTAATCACCTGAAGCTGGGAAAGATGCATTCCCTTTCATTCTGTTCTTAAATACTGAATCACTACAGCATCTTAATCTGATGTTTTGTTGGGTAATTTTGTGACACTCCTCCCTCCATTTTATTATAAAATGGTATAAAAAATGTCTAAAACTGCACTTTTTTGCAGGATAAGATTTTAATTTTGACCTCATCAGTAACACAAACTATAATTTCAGAAAGGCTGCTAGTATTGTTAAATTAGAAAGTCAAAAGTCAGTTTCCGGTAGAAGAATTTGGGTTTAAGTAGAGCTTATTACTAGGATGGAGATGTGGCTTTGGTAAATTTGGAACACACCTGAACTACAAATCAGAGTTTTTGCTAACTTCCAAAAAACCTCCTTGGCATGCAGTCGATTGACTTTGTTTTTCTCTATTTTTTTTGCAGAACTCTTGGCAACTTCTACACTAGCTCTGCTAGTTAAGACCAATGGTATCTGTAGGATTACTGCCAGAAAGAAAAAAAAAAAAAAAAAATCATTTTAGACCCTTGCTTCAGAGAAGCCCTGTCGTGAAAGGGAGCTGGAGAGATCTTTCCCCTGGAGTAAGGCAAATGACATGAAGAAAACTGAGATACGCAGTTCAAAGCCAAGATCATACCCTGGGACAAGATCAGGACTCTGGAACGTTTCTGGGTCTTGGAAAGTGGGTTCATAAGGAAGGTGGTAAACCCACTTTTGATGTAAAGAAGAAATCTCTTAAAAATAGAGAGCGAATGAGTTTAGGTAAGTACAGAATAAATACTAGAAATGCCTCATAGAAAATTCTAAGGAGAACAACAACAAAAAAAAAATCCAAAAATTATATTGGCCTTGGTATGTAAGCATTCATTGTGAAGGTGGGTTAAACATACCAGTGTGTTTTGCAGAGGCCATGCGAAAAGCTTCTCCTGCCTCCTCAGCTGTCAGTCAGGCATACAGACGCCTGGCTGTACGACAGCTTCCAGCCGGCCAGGGCAGAGGCACACAGGCTTGTGCAACCCATGTTCACTGGTGATTTCGGCACCTGGGTCAGAGTGCCTGGGGATGCACCAGGATCCCTTCTGTGAGCACCCACATCACGCAAGCCGCTCACGTGGCCGTGGCCTCTCTTCCGCTGGATGCTCTCATCTGCATCGCTTCATCACTAAATGCCTAGGGAACAGATATGGGATGGCGGAGACCCCCTGCTGTGGTTCTGTCTGGACCACTTGATCTTACTTGCAAATTGCTCTGAATTATGCAGCCATAAACTTAAACCTGTATCTTTTGCAGTTAAGCGATTAAGGTAAGATTTATGTATTATAATTGTAAACTGAATAAAATGGGTTATTTTAAAGTGGAATGGAAATCATCAGTATCTCAAAACCAGTTCTGAAACAGAAATGTCTTCAAAGAGCAGTAGTTCTTTGTAGTTATGTAAAGAGCAAACCGCTTTCCCAAGCAAATGCCATGTCAGATTGAGGTTTATGCTCTTTCATTACCTGTCAGTGAAAGAAGGGTACTATGACATCTGCTAGAAAAGGCAAACCGAATTACGGTCTGGCACGCTTTGACTCACTAGGGCCAAGAGAAAGTCTGGCACCAGGGGTTTAATCTGAAGAAGAAAATGATGAGTATGTGGTACCCACAGGCAGATGCACCACGGTGAGGAAAGAACATGCAGAACTAGGGGAAAGAGCTGCCAGCCAGCCAGGTCTTAGACTGTGCTCACACAAGTGTATTGCAAAAACACTGCCAAAACTGCAACATCAGAAAATGCTCACTGAATAGCCTGCAGGCCTGGAAGTACCTGTTTTTCCATGACTCCTGATAGTAAGTCTGGTTGGCAACCTCTCAGAAAAAGCAGCAGCAGGTCTAAAGTCTCAGCTTCTCGGTTCCTAGAGTTGTTCTTTCAATACGGTAGATAATGGAGACATCAAGGTGGGCAGCCCTTTTTGTGAGTCTGTGGTTGCTTTTCATGCCTCCAGATCTCCTGCGAGATGTGGAGATCACTATCATCTATGTTCCTGGCCAATATCACCAGACTTTTATTTCTGAAAGTAAGATAAGGCAGAGTCACTTGGTAAATGTGCCTGACTTTCACTGCCCTAATAACATGTTCAGTGCAAACAGCTGGGATTGTGTGCATCCTCCTCAGAGCCCCATATTACGTACAGACACATAAATTTTAAAAAGAAGCATGACATTTGCTGTGTTTTTTTCCCATTTTGTGATCCATGGTTTGACACATTTACTAAAATTATTCCTTTGTTTTAGTTATGACTTGTGGGCTGAAATGTCTTTAGACTCTCTTCAGGAGCTTGGCTGCCCCTCTCTTATTAAAACTGACAGATGCTCCTATCTCCTGCTTTGCTCTGAAAGTTTCGGCTATAAATTACAAACGTGGTAGGTCTCCTATAACAGGGAGAGACGATACCCAGTACAGTAAAACTGTTCCCCTTTATTTCAACCTCTTTGTCACCGCCTTTCTTTTCTATTAAGAAAAAGCATGATTGTTTTCCCTGCTCTACGCTAGTTCTTTTCAAAAGCAATTTGCTGTCTGTGATCTGGTGTAACCGCTGCCCATGTAACCCTCGGCTCTGTTCCTCTCTGGAGAGGCTCCATGCAGCTCTTCCCACAAAGGCCCCCATGTCGGACGCTGCTGGTGGAGATGGCTGAGGAGGGTACGAGTGAGGACCGGCGGGACCTGGGGTCTGGCTTCTCTCCATGTCCCTGTGGCCAAGGGAGAGTGAGCGCCCTTGTATGAGCTCCCTGTCCTGCAGCAAGGCTTAACCACCGCTGACTGCTGAATAAACCTTCACAGTATTGCCAGTCTGTCCCGTGGGCAGCAGACCGCAGGACCTATCAAGTGTAGGGTGAATGAATTGTTTTTCTGATACAAAGCCCTTATCACAGAAGTACATCTTAGCTGTTACAAGTTACAGTTATGACTGTAATTCCTAATTATTGAACAAGGAGTGTGTTTAAACCTCATTGTCATAAAAATTTCTGACTTTCCAAAACTTTGTAGCTTCCTTTTTAATGTTTTCCCTATTTAAAAAAAGTCAATGAAAGAAAAACAAATAAGCAATTAAGGATTTGACTGGGAACCAGACAGAAGTTCAGGCAAAACATCTCTCTGGTTATATCACACTGCTGCCAAACCTGAAGACCCCTGTTTGGGAAAAGGTACAATGGAGGGGCAGCGTGTACCTAACAGCGCCCCAGGAGATGGCAAATGTCCAGGGCATCAAGATGGCCTCAGAGGAGGAGGAAACACTTTCATCATGCCTCAGCGCCGTGTTTTACCTCTGCAGATATTGCTGGTACTCCTCGGTAGCACCTCATATTGAGCAGACCTCAAATTTGTACTGACACACTGGAAACATCAGTCCACGTCCCAAAGCACCTACTCACCAGCTAGCAGGAGTGAGGTTTTCTTTCCCTTGAGGAATTTCCAACACATTTGTTGTTGGCCAAGCTGAAAGAAACAGGAGAACTCAGATGACAATTTTCACTAGCATGTTATCAGCTCAAACTTTTCCTAAGCACATATTTGGTGTTTAACTGTGGAATGAGCTGAGCTGCTGATATTCTTTTAAATGTAGAGCTAGAAAAATATGAAATCCATGAAGGCAAGGCACATGCTGCTGCTTACTTTAATATGTCAGCTTGGATCAGCACAGATGATAATGGCAATAGTTCCTTTGTTGTAAATGATAGGAGGTTTTTCTTCACATTCTGAATTTGCTTTTTGCAGAATTGAGGACACCAGGACTAGACAGTTGGTAAATGGCAATCAACTACAGGTAGGTTTCACTACAGGCTACGATTACTTAATCTTTTTGGTATCTTGTATCTAAGGAGAGGAGGGCACAGAAATTAATGAAAAAAAGTTTTTAAGATAGGCCGGAGAACTTTAACCTCACCATATTGCAGAATAGGAGAAAGTCTGTGGAGATCACTGGAGTTACAGTGACTTGACACCGGTTTGTATGCAGACAAAGTGTGATGCATCATGTTTAAACCCTTGAAATTAGAGAGTAACTTCAGGACTCCATTTAACAGAAGACCAGCTACTGTTGTCATTTCTCCTTGCCAGCAGAACATTTATTTTGCTTATAGCGCATCTGGAGACTGAAAGATGAGCTAAGAATAAGAGGTACTAGGGAAAACGATGGGATAATGTTACTGTCTGTTCCATCAACCCTTGTCTTTGCAGGCAGCCCCAGGGGCACTTAACTTCTATTCCCACTATACTTGCACAAAATATTTAGGTATGAATGGAGAGAATTAACCAAAAATCTCCCTAACAAACAAACCCTAAGCTATTCAAATTGATCTCACTAAATAGACTTTAAAAAAGCATTTTCTAGTTAAATGGCACAGGTTCATAAAAAGGTTTGACAGCTCCCCGAGTCGGTGACTCAGGACCTCTATGAATCTAGTCAATTGTGAGGGATTTTAAAAAGTCCCCGTGGGTGTAGCTGCAGCTTTCTGTCTTCAGATATGTGCAGAAATCAAGCCTTTGGTCCCAGGTTCATCCTGCCCCACGGTGGCACTGGGCTCAGCTCCCCAAGGTAAAGCACCTGCTGCCCCCAGAGCCGCCCTGTACTCAGTGCAAAGAGGCAGTGCCAGGAGGCAGCTCAGCACAGCTAAGCTGGGTCTCTCCAGACACTTCTCCCTCTCACTGACAGTTCAGAGGAGTCCTAACCTGGGTGCTTTGGTTAAACGTGTGAAGTGAGATAGGATGCTTGCAGGGCCTGGGGAGTGCAGAGTGTAGGGGAGTACAGGGGGTTCACTCCTGAGCTAGTGGAGCTGCTAAGCCCGAGCTGGTGAAGAGCAACACAGTACAGCGTCATGCAGCTGGTACCTCTGTAGGTGCTCCACTGCCATTTCCAAGTTTCACGCAGAGAGATGCAGATCAGTCTTCTCTTCACCTCCAATACGGCCGAGTCAGCCTCCTGTTGAACAGAAAATATGCATAAGAGTTGGCTTCTTGCAAACAGCTTCTTGCTAGTGGGAAACTATTTGTGACATCTCTGGTCCTAGAGAAGTGCCAGGCACGATTAATATTGTTTAACAAAGCATTTGGCTTGCCTCTGATGAACAAGAAAGGTCAGAGGCTAAGGACCTATGTTGAAAGCTAATTGCTGAAGTTATTTGTCTGGCTTGTGTTAGATGCTTGGATCCTGCTATACAAATTAGAAGTGCAGAGTGCCCTAAGTGCAATATTTTAATTTAAATGCTTATAGCACAAGAGAGAAACAATTCACTGATCATCTCATTAGAGGCTTAGCTATTTACATCTGGACAGCTTTTCCTCTTTGATCTCATAAGAACGAATGGAAGCTTAGGACTTGTTTATTTCCCTTTGTAAAGGCTTGGATCCAAGCAAAACACACTTATATCTGGGAAATAACAATGAGAGGTTGTAAACGTATTAAATACCTTTGACCAGCGCTAGATACCAAAGCAGAGATTTCCAAGGTTAAAGAATTCAAGAGTGCTGACTCCTGGTTTCCATTTGACTCCCATTACAAACCTCATTTCTATGCTACTAAATGAAACAATATACTTCTCCCTGTGGACACATGAATGAGTTATATCGTCATTGTTTGGTTTTATTTTTTTCCCCTTGTAGTCTTCAAAAAACTGCAAGTGCTGTAGCCTGAAAATTTCATAGGTAGAGAAATCTCTGCTCCCATCTATTGGTGAGCAAGAGAAGAATGCCCATTAAAACTAGTTAATCTGTTTAGCTGTTTCACCCAGATCACTGGATGGACAGATAATCCAGAGAGGTAGGGGCTCTCTGACACCATCTGTCTGTTTGTTCATAAAAAAATATGGCCCTTCTTTGTCTTTCACTCCTCGTTCTTCCAGTGGCACTTTGGGGAGACATCATAGTTACATTTCAATGCCCACAAAGTCCTCTCAGTCTTCTCAGCATCCTGTACTGGGATGACTTGTCTGTAAGAGCTCTTGCAAAGGATTTAACAGGTAGACGCGATGGAGAGACAGAGACACGATGGAGCTGAACAAAGGAAAGATTTGTTCGTGCAAACCATGGTAACAGCAGCGGAACTGAGACATCTTGGGGGTTGGACTAGATGATCTTTAAAGATCCCTTCCAACTCAAACCACTCTGTGGTCTTCACTGAAAACTCTTTTACTCAGCCATGAAATAAAATGAAACCTTCAAATTGGTTTTTAGTAAGGCGATTCAGAAAATGACAGAATACCAATTTTCAGGGGGCTGGAAACAGGTCTGCCCAGGCAGGAGTCAGACCTCTGGCACTACGGTGTCCAAATAGTGCTGAACT